>NW_010566685.1:0-11709 GCF_000687285.1 Phaethon lepturus
AACCTAGTGTTTCTGTGATTCTGTGATTTGACCCTATCTGTCAAGCAGACGCATCGGCAGTAGTAGACTTGGTAGACATATTGACTTTGCTTTAGGTATGCCTGTAAATCTTAACAAGCATACTCACATAGCAAGATATTCGTCTCCTTAGTCCAAACAAAGCATAACTGCTGAAGGTTAAGTTTGAGTTAAATAAAAATGAGCTTTATGCAGAAGATACAGCTTTACTCTTTGCTATTTTCACTGCATTTGTTTACATTAAGTAGGCAGGTAGCTCAGTATTCTGCAGCCATTAAATTTGGTTTTTTATTATCTCACTCATGCATTTCTAATGTCTTAAAAATATCACCTCAATTTGTGTAGTTGGAAAAGAAAAAGGTTTTTTATTAGTTCGTTATCATTTTGGACTTGAGGAATGCCTAGCCCAGGGGAGCTGGATCCTTGGCCATTCAGATTACCTAACACAAAGTTAATGAGTTTAACAGAAATAGGTGATCCATGTTACGCCTTTTTCTCTTTCCTTTTGCCTAGGTGTGGTGAAGCAGTGGAGAAAAACAAGCGCCTTATTACTGCTGACCAGCGGGAATATCAACTAGAGCTCAGAAAGAACTACGGGAAGCTGAAGGAGAACCTTAGGCCCATGATTGAGAGGAAGATCCCAGAGTTGTACAAACCTGTAGTGAAAGTCCATAGCACAAGGTACAGTTAGGGCAGGATTATCTCTTGTAGCTGTACAAAAAGATGCTATTTTTGCAAGGAAGAAAGGCAGTTTTACTGGCAGCTAAAAACAGGCCATAATATACACTGTCAACTTTCACTGTCAACTTCATACCTGACTTCTACTGGAGCTGAATGTAGTATTAACTGTGTTTCTCAAGCTGCTCACTGCTGGGGTAGGGGATTTATGTCATTTTAAATGCATTGTTAGAGAAGACTTCCCCCTTGCCCTAATGGAAAGGTATTGAAAACATCTTGCCGTTTCTTCAACATTTGAAGCCAGGAAGGAGATAGAACAGGTGTGTGTTTGTTTTGAACACATGGCACCATGTGGTGTTAGACAGCATGAAGTAAGAGTGAGCCTTTCATTCCCAGATAACATAATCCAGTTTAGTCCCATGACTGAGACAGAAGAGTCTTATGTTCTTTGCTTATGAATACACATCTCTTCACAAAGCCATTGTGTCCAGTGTGGGGTGGGAGTGGAAGAAGGAATATGCCTCTGACCTGACAACACATAACATGTTTCAGCTGATGATTTGTCAGCAGCTCCTTTTCACAAGGCAGGTATATCTTGGATTCTTTGTCATTTGCCAACTTTATTTATGTATGCGTTTCATTGCAGGGAATCTTTTCGTAGCCACAGTTTTAGGAAATATGATGCCCAGACTTCTTCACAAAGCACCTAAGGACTAGCTGCTTTGGAAGAGCTTCACGCTGCAAGCCAGAAGTGATGAAGTATTCAACATCTATGAAATCAGAAATCTCTCACGAGACAGCATGTGCGCTTCCTGGACAGCATGCAGAAAAGCATTTACACAAGATCACTGAATGAAAACTGGGGGATGACTCCTAATCAACTACACGTCACGAGAGCTTAGGAAGAAAGGGGATGCTTTTTAGATACTTTTGCATATATTGTAAGATAATCACATAATGTGGAGGGTTAGACGATTAGAGTAGTCAGTGGCATGAGGTCAGTCACCGCTAGCTAACAGACACAGACTCTTTGTGGTTTGGTTGAGGTGCTGTATGAATCCAAATAATGTGTCAAAGGGATGCTGACAAAGTATGTCTATTTATGGTCCTTTTCCAAAACAGCATTTATCCATGTGATTTTGGCAATGGAGCACAATCTGCAAGTTAATCACATGCTTAAATGTTTTCTTAATGAGGAAGGACATGGTCCCCTGCTCAGTGTTTGCTGAGCTGGAGCTGTAGGAAAGAATGATTTTCTCAATCAGTTTCTGTCACCAGTTTCTATCATGGTCCTTAACTGCAGGGAGAGTTCTGCACAAGTTTTCTCAACCAAAGCTCGGAAAGCAAGAAGTAGCAATAAATAATTCTTACAGATCTTCTAAATTTTTTTCTAAGTATAGGGACTACTACGTGACATGCAGCTGGATTTCTTAATAATCAGTGTCATGTTTAGCAGAGCTACCAAGTAATAGTTTAAAAAGAAGACGCTAAGCTATGAGTGATTCTTTTACTGTACAACAATCTTATGTGGACAACCTTATCCAAAATTAACTACAGAAGCACATAGTGAGGATTTCCTACAAAGCACTTCACTCAGGCTTTACTGCACATTAAGCGAAATTAGCATGTAATTTACAATTCCTAATACTTATACTTTTTGAACCCTTAGCAAACATGTTACTAATTAAACTTTACAGCACTTCTCTGAAGTAAGGAAATACTATTACAATTTTGCAGATGAGGATGTTGATAGAGAGACATTAGGACTTTGGAACTCATTTAGTGAGGCAACGGCAGAGTGTTGTAACCTGCAGTATCAGTCCCTTTAGTAGGGATTAGGGATGGGGTTACACCCTGGTAAAAGTTTAGTCATCTGAGTACAGGGCTCTAAAGAGTTCTCTAGGCTGCTTAGTAACAACCAGCCCGTTCCTTGGTAGACTTTCTACTGCCCAGGTATTTCCGTTCTATTACAGATATCCATTTGGATTAAGATACCTTAAAAGGTAAAATAGTAATATCCAGCCAATCAAGCAATGGCAGTGAGATCCACGAGGCCTACATCTAGTGGCCAGCATTGCAGAATCATGAATAATGGGCTTCAGCCTTAGCTGTCACAGTTTGTAAATGTTGTTTTATTAGTAGGCAAAGTAATATTCCACTAATCACTACAATTATAATGCAGGCAATTACTGCCCAATAGCGATCCCAGCTGATATATCATAAGAAGACATTAAGGCTTACAGTCAAGCGTCCTTGGCCAGGGAGGTACTACCATGCTGGTGGGTCCTTCAACTAGCTCCAGCCTGTGTTCCGCTTTCGTAAGGTATGGTGATGCCTATGCGCAACCATCAACTGTGATATTTTGATCCAGAATCAAACCACAATTTTAACTGTTCTGCTTGTGGGTTTGGTTTTGACTGCTCAGCTGGCAAATGCAGTTGGTGATGTTTGTATCAGCGGTGACGTTTATAGCAGCTGGTCTCTGAGGCCTTACACGGAGCCACAATTTGTATTGTGACCATGTGTACCATGTAATATTTGTATTTTGAAACAAAGGTCCACGAAAGCACCCCTCAATATTACTTCCTTCCTTCCACCTTTTCAGGGTTTTGGAAATTATAGTTTAATGCTGATTAAAGTAACCAATCCCATTTGCCTAAACATAGAACTTAATGTTAAAATTAGATGAAACAGAAAAATTAAGTTTTTCCTTTGTACTTAATTTTAGAAAATTACAGTGAACTTCCTCAGAACTGATGTCATGTGTTTCTAAATGCAAAGCCTCTTTGCTCCAAAAGTATAAGGGAGATTGAGGCTGCTGCTTTTAATGGAAATATTTTGATTTTTAAGGTCATCTGCAGCCTTGCCATTTGATAGCAGGAATTTTCCCAGCACTTAGTTTACATCTGAGCTAGTCAGATTTTGAATGTGCTATGTAGAAGATTCACGGGGATGATTAAACAAGATGAGATGTGGAAATAGGTGAAATAAACCCTGTACTTACATAGTACTTGGAGTGTAAGAAAGCACTTCCCTCCTCATTCATAGTATTGTTAAATGCAATAATCAGGAGTAAGTACTCGTGATTTTGAAGTGAACCCATCCAAAGTACATAAGCAAATGGTATAAAAAGCTCAAAGCAAAAGATACCTCCATGGAGTGGCTTCTTTGTATTCAAGTTGCTTTGAAACAGTTCTAAGTTGAAAAGACGATGAATTTCCCAAAGCTTTGAGGCTATGAAATCTCTGCCTATCAGAACCTAGCCCCTTATCTACTGTTTTTAACAGCCTATTTGAGAGGAAGGTCAGAATACTGTCATCTATCAACCCCATAATCCAGCCTCATTGTTTACAAGATGCTTATCCTCTACAGCCTAAATAACAGAAACCTCAGGTAAACAAAAAACCCCTACAGGTGTACAATATACTAAGTAAAAGTAATGAAGTGTTTCATTTTGTGTGGTCCTTGAACTGAAACAATACTCTGGGTAATAGGAATACTGAAGGACTCCTCAATCACGTTACAAGCTTAGCACCTGTCGACCACTTGGCTAGTCTTGTCCTCAGTTTGTAGCTCGTATTATCCCTTCCACAGATAAAACATGGTTTGTACATTTCTTTCAAGAATGGAACTATGTGAAATGTAAATTTTCTACCTTATGATATTCATTTTACAATAAAGTGACTGTTTCACAGAATGTTGAGAAGTGCCTTTGTGTTGCACCTTATACCTCAGTAGAATTCCTCTGGAAATAAAACTTCAGTAGGAGCAACCTTTCATTGTAGAGGCGTCGTTCAGCAGAAAATACAAAGATTTGGGCAGGGGAGGTGTCAGTCTGTCTTTAGGATAAATTGTGTTGGTTACAGGGGTAACAGGCAACAACTCGCTTCCTAACTTCTTTTGTCATTGTGTCCATGAAAAATGGCAGTGGGAAGCTCAGTGACAGTAGTGCCCTCCTTCTTCCTCCAGTGTGTGGATGCAGAGCAGAAACACGCCTGATTCTTGAATGACACACCATCTGGGTGATTCAAGACTAGGGAGAGTTGCATGTATCCACACTAGTTTGGTCCAGGTCTAAGCTACTGAGGCTGTCACAGGGCAATCAGCAAGTGAGGCACAGAAATACACTGATCCTGGTCCAGAGATTCCCATGGGTGTCTTGGCTGGGAGTTCACCATAGCTCGCTTACTCCTTGCATTTACCATCAGCGAGCACTAGCTTTAAGTAGCATGGTGCTGCTTTTGGGACTGGAATCCTTCAGCTCAGCACGAGCCTCTCTCTTTCACCACCCCAGCTGTGCCCCGTTTCGCTGCACCACGCAGTGGCAAGTTGTGACCAGCAGCATCGAGTCTGTATACGGCCCCATCGCCCAGCAGAGCAGATCTAATCCAAATAGGGTATGAGCACACACTTGCACGTCCGCCAGCATGCAGTCAACATACAGTCAACATGCATATATAAGGAGTCCATGCCAGCTGTGAGAAGACCGACGATAAGGCCCAGAAGTACAAATTAATCTGACGCATGTTTTGAACACACTTGAATAGTGAAGGTGAGTGCTTTTGGTCAGCACTACTGATCCTCCATGGGCAGCCCTAACACTAGATTTCCTGTTTTGCAGAACAGCAGCTGTAAAGGCAGCACGACCTTTCATACTGCATGAAAAAAATCACACGTTCAAGGCTTCAGCAGGTGATGGACTGAACAGGCGTGACTGTGAGTAGGTGTAGCCACACTTGTGCTGGGTAAAGAGAAATGCAGCGCTGTCACGTACAACTGGCAGGTCTGGGTTACATGACCTCTGGAAGCTGAGTGCTTCCTCGTTAGGTTTCCCACTGATGTGAAGACTTAGAAAAATAAAGTGAACATTTTAATTTCATATTTTTGTTTTTCCTTTTTGTCTCTTTGAAGTATCATCATCTCAAATATTTCAGAAAAAGGAATGAAAGCCTAACAGACAGCCCGACACAGAGCCAGCTGGGACTCTTTAAGGTGTAATCTCTCAAAGCAATGCTTCTAATGACAATGAAGCCGATGGTAACAGTGGTTTACTGTGTTCACTGTACTACAGTGCTGCTGCCTTCTGCTAGACAAGAACACATACAAGGAACGTTCCTAGGGTGTTGACTTTGGGAGTGGGGTAATTTGGGGAGTCGCTCAGCTGACTGTTTTCACCATCTTTTAAACCAGTTAAACGGAGTGATTAAAAAATAATCAACAGGTCTTGATAAGTCATCTCAGGCTGCATAATGCTCCAGTCTAATCAGTGCACCGAAAGGAGAAGGGGGCCCTGTGGAAAAAGTCCTTTTCGGTTACATGAAGAAAAGCAATGCACACTGACCATAGATCTCAATTAGTGTTTGGGAACATAACCGTAAAATCTGTAATTGACTGGGTGCTTGACATAGTGAATTGAATACATTTCTGTGACTCCTTAGGTTCCCAGTGAGGCATTGGCTTAAATGAAGCATTTTTATTCAAAAACTGACAGTTTTCCAAATGTTCAAGAATTAAAAAACTAACCTTGATGAAGTTTTTTGCAAACAATGTGGTCACTCAATATCACTCAATAAAAAATCCTGAAACATGATACTAAATGTTTAGCTGATCAAAAGAAGCAAACTAAAAACTCAAAGACCCTCAATAGTTGTTTTTCTAGGATTAATTTAGAAAGCCTTGAAAATTGTAATGTTTTGTTCCACTTGTCTGTTCTAAGCAATCTGCTGCTTTGCATCCTTCAAAACAAAATTTTCCCTTTAGGGAAAAAAATGCCAAGTTGAATTCTACTTTTTTTTTAATTTAATTTTCCCTTAATGAATTTACACAGCATATGCTGTGGTATCCAGAAGCTAAGCATGGATTTAGTCGCAGTTACTACACAAATGCACTATTTATAAGCTATATACCTTCTCAATGGAAACAGTTGTGAGAGGAAAAATTGCTATGTACTTGTTTAAATGCTACATGTGCAGAATCGAGAGACACCTAAATGCAAATCCTCTAAATCATTACACACTTTTTTCCGATGCTATAAAACTGATTTTCTATTTCTGTCTAATATAGATCTAATACTTCTTTTAGAACTATTAATTTTTACAGCAATAAGGTTTTCTCTATCTGTCTCTATTCTTGGAATATTTCAAAACATGTACTGGATGCCTACTAGGATTGGTGAAATCCAAATTATAGAGCAAGTGAAGCTCTAATAACCGAAGGGACAGGGAATTTGAGCCATATGGCAGGAGGACTATGTTTTGTGCTATTTAACAAGCACCTGTAAAACAACTAGAAGGGAAGATTTCCTATGACACGTTTCTGACTTTCCCAAATGTGAATGTCTGTACAAATTTCTGTTCCCCAAGAAGAGCTCCGCGAAAAAACGGGAAAAGCAAGCTTAGCATTGCTGATACATCTAGAACTTGAAAGTGCCAGAAAGCTAATTTAAAACCTCAAGCAAACAAGTGTTTCGGGACTTAATAAACAGCAAAGAAAGGAAGTCGGTGCAAAACCATATCCTTTCCTTTGTTTGCAGGTCAACTTTAAGACAAATGAACAATCCCTTCTCAGGTATCAAAGACAGGTTGGAAGTGTTCCCAAAGGAGTGTGTTCCTTCCTGAGTTATGGCATAAAATCCTGGGCTCAAACCTAAACCCTTAGGGTGGTATATTTCCCAATGCGGAGGAAGGGAAGGGAAGGGAAGGGAAGGGAAGGGAAGGGAAGGGAAGGGAAGGGAAGGGAAGAAAAAATCAGTCAGATGATCCTGGAATAGTGTATGTAGAACTTCATCTCATCAAAGGCAGGTCACTTCTGGAAGCCGCCTGGGAAGGGAAGGGAAGGGAAGGGAAGGGAAGGGAAGGGAAGGGAAGGGAAGGGAAGGGAAGGGAAGGGAAGGGAAGGGAAGGGAAGGGAAGGGAAGGGAAGGGAAGGGAAGGGAAGGGAAGGGAAGGGAAGGGAAGGGAAGAAAAAAGATTTCAAAGGGGTTGGCTTATGTAACAGACTTCAACAAGGAAAAACAAAACTCTTGTAATCTGTGGCAGGCTAAAGAGAATAAAACGAGTCCTCCGTGACTGTGTAGAAAGGATTGCTCAGCTCAGGTTGTAGAGAAACTCAGTTGCCCCTAAAAGCCTGCTGCATCCTAGGACAAAGGCTACAGCTGAGTGAAAGAAATCCATCCACAAAGAAATAAGCAATTAGACAGCAAAAGATTAAAAACCCAACACACTGTGGGGAACAAAGGGAGTAGTACCATGGAAATGCCATTAAGGGCAGGTTAAAGTGCTGAATGCATCTTACTTTCTAGACCATGTGGGGCACTCAGCATCAAACCAACGGCTGCTGTGCTTTAATGTGAGCTGTCAGGCAAAAAGTAATCACAAAAGATTAAATAATAATAACAGTAACAATAATAGCAAAAACTATAATTTCTCTAAAAATAGTCTTAGGTTTTGGGGGGATTTGGGAGGTTTTGGGGGGAGGATTTGTTTTTTAATGATGGATTTTACTAGTTTCCATCAAGAACTGGGGAACGACAAAAGCAATAAACAAAAGGCACACTGAGATTTCCCATCGCTCCTTTGAAGTAGGCAGAGTAAAGTGTCAGGATTTTTACTTTCAGTGCAGGATGCAGCCTGTCTGGGAGCATCTGCACGGCCCCGCACGCCTCCTGCGGTACTGGGTGCCAAGAGTGACCACTGGTTCCATGGCCTGTGCACAAAAGGGATGCCGTGGATGGAAGTCATTCAGCTTGGAAATACATAGACAAGCGTAGTTTGATGAAACAGAGGGCAAGGGCAGAACACCCTGTTATTTCTGCTAGTTTTGGTTCACTGCTAATCTTCTCTGTTACTGACCAAAGGAGAATGAACCCAAACACCCCCAGCAGTGGCTTTGCAGTTACTGAGGTTCTGCTCACAAGCCGGGAACCATCACCAGGGCCCTGTCCCTGTGGCACCAGCTGCTGTCCTGGCACTCAGAGTGTTTCACTGACAAAGGCAGTCTTCCTAGAAAGGCCAGCTAAGCCTTCCTTCACTGCTGATCATTCCCACAGCCGGGTAAGGAAAAGCATTTAACACACAGTATTGGTGGTTGCAAAACAGTGCTTTAGTCCTCTGTTTAACTTCAGCAGCCCGCCTTTAAACAGGATTAATCTGACCCTCAGCTGCCATGGGCACTCTGTGGGGTCGTTCACACCAGCGCAGTGCTACCCCTGCTTTTCACAATGGTTTGCAGAATATGCAGGGCAGCAAAGGTCCAGTGCTTTTAAAACTGGGTTTTACTTAATTCCTTAAGTTGAAACATAAACACAGTGTTACTAGACCTGGCATGCCGATCAGCTCATCCAGTTTCCTATCCCTGCAGCAGCCAGTATCAGATGCTTCAGGAGGAACAATCTCTGTGAGTTATGAGAGAGGATCTACAACCACCTCCAGCACTATAAATCACAGATTAATCAGTAAGGCATGTGTTTCAAGAATAGCTAAAACTTTTCCCAGTCTCTGTCAAAGCAGCTTCTGATGTCTGCAAAACAGGAACAAAGAACCTGTTCTCTTCAGCTTGATCACTAGTCCAGGTGAGACCTTTAGTGCTCAGAGTTGTCACTAAATAATTATGAGATGGGTCCTTATTCATTAAGTCTGTCAGCAGGTGAGAAAAACAGGAGAAGATATCTTGACCAGCCTTCTCAACAAAATGCCCGAGTACATCAATTTTTTTCACTTGCACTTTTACATTCAAGGCCCCCCATAGCCTAATCACTTTTTATTTAAAAAAGGAACCATGCCTCTAAGTTAAAATCCCCTTGTGAATTTGAAACTAGGATGAAGGTTGAGAAACCCCATTCTAAGAGGACAATTGAACTAATGAATTTGAAGAAATGAAATCATCACAGAAATCAAATCATGATTTATACAAAGTAAATAAATCTGTCTGTGCATAAGAGCAGTCCTTGCTAGCCCAATTCTAGCACAGAGCACATTTTCATTTGAGAATTTGCAGTGTACAACGATAGAAAGAAAACTCCAAATGTCTCATGTGTAAAATGCAAGGGTCCTTCAAATTGTCCCTCAGGTCCTATCTATGTCCCCTATGGTCCTATCTATTTGCTCTGAAGCCAAAATCCACAACGAGGGAGGAACTCCTCCAAGGAGCCACACATCAGGAAATGAATACTGGGGTCATTCATTTCCTGATTCTGCCATTCCCTGGGGTGAACATGTACAAATTTAGGATTGCACCAACTAAGTCTAACTTTGGGAGTTCATTTAACAAATTCCTTGCTCCAGCAAGAAATTGCCAAAACTTTTTATCTCCTGCTTTCTTCCTATAGTTGTTGCTTTTGCCTTTTACTATGGGTCTCAAGTTTGCTGTTGGGGTGCTGTGAAGTGTTTTCTGCCTGCCCTGGCACGTGAGAGAGGTATCCTGTGAACTTGTCCAAGCCAACTCTCCCTCTCATCAGCTGGCATGTGGACGTGCTCATCTGCCCCAGCACAGGTGTCCAAATAGAGCTTTGGTGATCATTTTAGGTGATTCCCCATTGTCATTCCAGACCTCAGTTGCCATATGCACATACCCATTAAGGAAATTATCATGTTAATCCCTCAGACAACTCATGACAGACATCAAGTCCAAGTAAACCTTCATGTGGAGACTAAGCTGGGTGACACAACTGCATGATGCTGTTTATTCAATTTAAACTGCAATGGCCTCTTCACCCAGCTCAGAGGTAAAATAAAGGTCTGGGAGCTCTGGAGAATCAAGCATTCTTTCAATTATTTCCATGACAAAAGGTAGGTAAAATCTAGAAGGCAAAGTTATGGCAACTTTTCCTCTGTCTTATTACAGCTGGTCAAACCTTGGGGAGTATAGTATTTTGACACTGCTCCTTTAAAGAGAAGGGAAAAGGGAAGTGCTACGTTTCATCTAGTAAATGATTCCTGGAGTTGCATTCCTGTGCATTCATGCACAAAGCAAGAACACTATTGTGCCTCAAATATCCATAGGCCCAATGGTAAGATCCAAGGCAGTGTGTCGCAAACAGCCACAGGTACCCTCCAGCACTGAAAATTCAGGTGATGGAAACTCAGCCACATGCTGCATCATTTCATCTCACTTTGGACTGACAGGCAAGCATGCGGTGAGTCCTGAAGCAGGGCAGAAAAAATGCTCTGCCTTCTTTCGCCTTTGTGTAACATCCCTCCTTTACAGACGGTGCTCAGAAACAAGCCGCGTGGTATGATTTCCTAGCGGTGTGCTATGCTGAGGAAAGCGCGACAGCGCATACACCTACTGAAACCACTGCTTCCCTAAAGCAAGTCAGAACAGTAGCTGCACAGAGAGAAAAAGCTGGGCTTTTACCGGCTTGCCAGCGGAGAGGATTAATCTGACCCTCAGCTGCCATGGGCACTCTGTGGGGTCGTTCACACCAGCGCAGTGCTACCCCTGCTTTTCACAATGGTTTGCAGAATATGCAGGGCAGCAAAGGTCCAGTGCTTTTAAAACTGGGGTTTACTTAATTCCTTAAGTCGCTACTCAGCTTTGGCAGCGGCAGCTGCTTGGCAGCGATCAGCACTTCAAAGCGTCCTTCACT
This sequence comes from Phaethon lepturus, assembly GCF_000687285.1. Lineage (NCBI taxonomy): Eukaryota > Metazoa > Chordata > Aves > Phaethontiformes > Phaethontidae > Phaethon > Phaethon lepturus. Next base: position 11,282 of record NW_010566685.1, read on the forward strand.
CGCAGAAGTGCACCCCAGGCCCCCGGAGGGGGATGCTCCCAGCAGCGCAGCCCTCTCTCAGCCCCTCTCTGTGTGAGATCCCTAAAGGCAGGGAGGAACTGGGGGGGGTCAGGCTTAGGCAGGTGCTCAGAACACTGCTTCCTGCGAGCCACAGCTGCTTTTTGGTAAAAATACAGGTTTTTTTTTCAGGTGAGTGATATTTCTAGAATGGACAAAATAAGGCACAGGAAAGCATTGCCGTTTCCTGTGGAAAGAATGTTTCAACTTTTTGTTTTGTTTTGGCAGAATCAGAATTGTTTTCTGATTGTTTTGTTTACCAGGCAGGGGTGCTTCCACTACCCCAAAAAATCAGGTGAAGTTTGCTGTGGCTTCAGGGGCTTCCCTGGAGCTGTCAGCCTTGTGTGACTGGCAGCATCTCAGACTTTGGG
>NW_010566685.1:11727-12109 GCF_000687285.1 Phaethon lepturus
GGGCATTTTGCAAAAAGTGAGTTAGCCTCAGCCTTTTCTACCCACTGCCCTGCTGCGGAGCTGCTTGCTGTGGAGCCACAGTTGCCCACCCCAACTAGAGGAAGACCTAAGGCAACTCACCGAGGATATGTGTAGCCTCTTGTGCTCCTGCCTGGCTGCAGCTAAGCAAAGAATTGCTGCCAAATACGGCATCAGAGGGGTGTCTGATCCCCCTCCTTTGCACACTCCCGAACAGGGCATGGGCCACACCTGGGAGTAGGGTTGGTGCGACCTGCCGCGAAGTCTAGCCCCCAGACGACCTGCACTCAGGCGCACTTCCAGCCTCCATGGCTGCTGGTGTGATGACCCTCATGCTCTAGCAGCCCCACGGCTCCCCCGACGC
>NW_010566685.1:12140-12560 GCF_000687285.1 Phaethon lepturus
AAACAGGTTTCAGGCATGGTGAGTGTCAAAACCCAGAGGGATGGAGCCTGGGAGTCCACGGGAACTCATTCTTCCTGAGCCCCTCCTCAATGCACCAAAAATGACATCGGGAGGAATGATTTCTCTGAAGTCCTTCTTGTTTTTAACATACTCTCCATGTGTGCACAGGCTTTATCTGTATTGTGTGCAGCCTCATAGAAAACTCTGCCAAAGCATACGCAATACTTAATCTGGACCAGGTCCAGATCATGGAAAAATACGACGTGTTCTCTCTCTTTGAGCATTACCTTTACTTGCTTCTGGACATGCCACTTACGATTACCTACTCACAGACATGAGGCCTTTTGAAGGAAATAGGTGGGTTTGGGTTTTTTTGCTACACGTTAATGGTGTGTCCAGCCTTCCCACCTGCCAGAGCAG
>NW_010566686.1:0-2280 GCF_000687285.1 Phaethon lepturus
CAACCTAGTGATTCTGTGATTCTGTGAGCTGCAGAGATTTGTTGTAGACAGTGTTGAGACTGCATAACCTCTCTGGGCAACCTCTTCCAAGTTCTTACCACCCTCAATATTTTCCTAAGTTCAAAATTTTCCTAAAATTCTTTTTGCTCTGCATTGAGACTGCATTCAAATGTAGCAATGCATATTCCAAGCTACTTACTTAAATACAAATGTGTATTACTATTTCAGTAACTGAGCTCGGATCTGCTACGTGAGACTCAGGCACACTGTCATCACACTTCAGAGGAGCATGCACTGCTGTCAGCTTTTCCTTATGGCTAAAACAAGTATTCATGCTTGTACCACACCAATCCATCATCTTCCATTAACACTGAACATTAAAAAGTTATAAAGGCCATAGCCTGAGTGCCTCTTTAAAGTGATGTATATCTGATAGGTCTAAAGACCTTCAACAAGGCTGAACAGCTGAAGTGGACTTTAAAGTGCTTTAAGATGAACTATATATTTTCCTAAGACTTTAACAAAAATTACATGACTTTTAAAGTTATTGTATATTTTAGCTATTCCTGTAAGTATTCCAGTACTAAGGCCCTGATTCTTATGCCCGACACTAATTGTTTAAAACGACGCAAAATCAATGTAAAAATGCAGCCACTGGTGTGGATGGGAAGATCTGATCTAGTGAGATTTGTAAAGTTATTTTGGTCTAATTGTGTAGAAGTTTCAGAGAATTTGGAAGGCACAAGACTGTAGCAGTTTAAATCCAGTAATTACATTAAAAGAGTCTTTTTACACATTACAGTAGTCATCAAGTCCATAACAATATAATAGAGGTGGTGTCTTCCCTTATTCTGCCGTGACAAGGTATGTGAGATACTTTCCATGCTTTGGTGAGCAAACTGCAAGACTGCAAAAATTAATTTTTTGCCTGTACTGTAAAAGGAACACAGTTATATTCTGGTTACCTGCAATACTGTCAATTTCTAGAGTTTCCCTAACACTTGGTTCTACAGAGCCACTCACAGAATCATTAAGGTTGGAAAAGACCTTTAAGATGATCAAGTCCAACCATCAGCCCAACACCACCATGCCCACTAAACCATGTCCCAAAGAGCCACGTCTACATGTTTCTTGAACACTTAAATGATGGTGACTCCACCACCTCCCTGGACAGCCTGTTCCAATGCTTGACCACTCTCTCTGAAAAGAAACTTTTCCTAATATCCAATCTAAACCTCCCCTGGCGCAACTTGAGGCCATTTCCTCTCATCCTATTGCTTGTTACTTGGGAGAAAAGACCAACACCCACCTCACCACAACCCCCTTTCAGGTAGTTGTATAGAGCGATAAGGTCTCCCCTCAGCCTCCTCTTCTCCAGACTGAACAACCCCAGTTCCCTCAGCCGCTCCCCATAACACTTGTGCTACAGACCCCTCACCAGCTTCGTTGCCCTTCTCTGGACATGCTCCAGCACCTCAACATCCTTCTTGTAGTGAGGGGCCCAAAAACTGAACACAGTATTTGACGTGCGGCCTCACCAGTGCCGAGTACAGGGGCACGATCACTTCCCCACTCCTGATGATCATGCTGTTTCCAATACAGGCCAGGATGCTGTTGGCCTCCTTGGCCACCTGGGTACACTGCTGGCTCATGTTCAGCCAGCTGTTAACCAGCATCCCCTGGTCCTTTTCCACCTGGCAGCTCTCCAGCCACTCCTCCCCAAGCCTGTAGCGTTACATGGGGTTATTGTGACCGAAGTGCAGGACCCTGCACTTGGCCTTGTTAAACCTCATACAGTTGGTCTCAGCCCATCAATCCAGCCTTATCCAGATCCCTCTGCAGAGCCCTCCTACCCTCCAGCAGATCAACACTCCCACCCACGTTGGTGTCGTCTGCAAACTTACAGAGGGAGCACTCGATCCCCTCATCCAGGTCATCAATAAAGATATTGAACAAGATCAACTCCAGAACCGAGCCCTGGGAAACACCACTTGTGACCGGCCGCCAGCTGGATTTAACGCCGTTCACCACAACTCTCTGGGCTTGGCCATCCGGCCAGTTCTTTACCCAGCGAAGAGTAAACCTGTCTAAGCAAAGAGTAAACCTTTAATGACAAATTATTTGTGCTGTATAATGTAAAACTTATTACAGTGGTGTTATTTTCCATGCTGTTACACTCCCATTTTGCACTGATTAAACTCCAGTTCATGCCAGGGGAGACAGCAGGCTGGCTGGGCCTGACCCCTTGATTGTCCTGCACATGTCCTGTGAGCGCCCTCA
>NW_010566687.1:0-2003 GCF_000687285.1 Phaethon lepturus
CCTCCCTTTTCCCAGTTTTGGGGTGGCTCATCAGTGCGGCCCAGCGGTGCTCGCTCTTGGGACGCCGGAATTAGCCTGCACGCAGTGCTGGAAGGAAACCTGGGTGAGGAGCAAGGGGAAAGGAGCCAGGCATCGCTTCCTTCCCCTAAATTCCTTATTCTGACTTTTAACTCAGTTTTGTAGCTCTTGCCGGAGAGTTTTGCAGAGCAGGTGGGTGAGTGCGTTCTCCGCGTGGGAGCTGACCCGCCGGGGTGTCCCCTGTGGGCGTCCTCCCTTCCCGGGTGTGCGGGGGGTGCCCTTGGGGCCGAGCGCCCGAGCATCCTCGGGGCGTGCGCGATGGCCTTCCCAAAGGCGGGTACCTGAGCGCCCATCCGCGTGGCAGCGCTTCCTTCCGTTATCACTGCTGCTTGGTACGTGCAGGAGGCAAGAGGTGTGAGGTTGGCCACGCTTTTTTCTTTTACAAAAGTGGAAACAAAATCCACTTCGGCATCTACCTGAGTGAACAAAAGATGGTCAAAAAAAGGAAAATTACCAAGTTGCTTTAAAAAAAAAAGAAAAGAATAAAAATTTAGTATTTCAAGGAAGCTTTATCAGTGACTGAAGGTTGAAATGTGGCTTTGACAAAATCTGTGAGGTCCTTAGTGGCTGGGGGGGCAAAAAAAACGAAGTTGTTGCGTCTTGAAACTCTCACTAACTGCAAACTATTGAGGAAGCTTTTCACGATTAATTTATGTCAGTAAAAAATATAAGCAAAATAAGGTTTCCAGGACAACTTTATCTTTCTGCATTTTTCTTTTTTTTTTACTGTAGCATGCTTGATCTTAATGTGGTGACTGCCATATTGGGTCAATCCTATTTTTATTTATTTATTGAATTGAATTGATTTTATTCTGTTTCAAGTAAATGTTTAAAGCTCTTGAGGGCACAGGATTTTTCTGATCTTTTTTCACCCCACAGCTCTGATCGGGCCTGTCTGCTGCCTTTGGAATAACACGGTTCAGCGTATGCAGCTGTTTGCAGCTGAGAATTAGTGGTGGCAGAAAGCACTCACTCTTCTCCTACCTTATTAACTTGTGTGTGGTTCCTGTACCTCACTGAACGCTTATTAATGGGGAATTTTAAAAAGTGAAGAGAATTATTAGGAGCATAGAAAAAAAACCTTCCTTCAAGGGAGCTAGAAGAGAGATGGCTGTTTGCCTTGGAGAAGATGACAACTAAGAGACAACGTGACAAAACTGTGCATGTTTTTGAACACTCCAGAAAAGGTAGATCAGAGACTTTTTCCTTCCTTTTGCAAGGAAAAAAAGAGAGTGTCAACAAATTTAAAAGGCAGCAAATTAAAAGCTAATAAAAAGCAGGATTTTTACTTGCATGAGGGCAGTTAGCTGTTGGAGCGTGTTGCCAAGAGTCGGGTGCTCGGCTGGGGCTCGGAGGGGACTCCACTGGAAGATGGCATCAGTAGGTGACGTGGGCTCTCGTGGATGAGGCATGTTGCCTGGGGATCAGTTACCTTGCTGCTGTCTACTACGACTGGTTTCCTGACGCTTCTTCAGAAGCCCCTTCTGCACATGGTGGACCAGCTTTGGTATCACTTGCTGGTGTGAGTCTGCGTGATGGTCCTGGAGGGCTGGGAGGGACCGGAGGGCAGTGTGGGAGCTGTGGACCTCGGGGTAGTCGTTAGGAGTCTCCATAACGCTATTGTAAAAATACTAACTACTTACCAATAATTAATGTCAGCGTTCAGATGGTGGGCTCTGGATCTTGACAAGAAATAATTGAAAAACCAAATGTGCAATTATGTCTGACAAGCAGCGTGTGCTTTTCTTGGTCACCAGAGCCTTGTGTAGTCATGTGTTAGACACGCTTTCATATAATTATTATTGTTTATATGGTGGGTGTCAGAGGGAGGAAGAATTTTAGTTTCAAGTCCTCCGTTGGCTATTTATTTTAAAGTCATTAGATTTGTTTTCAGACTTAACTACGCTTAATGTGCGAGACTCCTG
>NW_010566687.1:2034-10263 GCF_000687285.1 Phaethon lepturus
TAGGAACTGCATCTGTTTGCGGAGGGAATGGAGCCAGCTGGAAGCTCAGTCCCCGTCTGCACCAGGGCTGTCACCAGCCGGGGAACCCGCTCGCAGCACAGATGTAGCTCTGCAGAAAAGCGTGCTTTGCTCCCGAAACAGAGATAAAATCCCAGAGCTTCTGGGGTTATGAGCTGGCTGTGAGGGCACGGACGGGTCTCGTCTTTATTGCAGCATTAACAGTGCTGTGGTAGAGGTCCCAAAGATGGTGGGAGGTCTCTTGGAGACGGAGGTCTAGCAGAAGGGCTCTGTGGTACTGGCCTGGACGAGGAGAAGGCGCTGTGCAGGCAGGAGCGTTTCCAGCAGGTCCTTTAGGCTGGGACATGGAGGTCTCCCAGCACTGACATAGTGCGTTTTTCCCCGATACGCCAGACCAAGACTTGTGCTTAGGTGGTCTGGTCGTTTCAGTCTCTATCTTAGAAGATGTGGCTTTCCAGCTGGAGGAGAAGGTATTGCGAAGTGGTTGCACCTAGTTTCCTCCTTCTCAGTTCACCCTTCTCTAGCCTCGCTGGTGGCATCTTTTCCTCTTCTCCCCACGTTGCTTTTCCATCCTTTGCGGTCATGTCCTCCCTGGCAGCTCCTGTAACCCCAGGGAGGCTCTGCCCTGGGATGGCACCAGCTCTTCTGCAGGCTCCTCTCCCAGGTGTCCAGGCCTCACCAGTATTTGGGGAGGACAACATCTGTGCATGCCCGAGCTGGAAGTTGTGGTCCTCCGAACATCAGGAGAGGGCCCCACACCCTGTGGAGGGAGGGGCCAAGGGCTGAGTGTTTCCAAGAGGCAAAACAATTTAAATTGTTTCTGCTTTCTTTAAAAGGCCACCTGTGGGATTTTCAGTCCCAGAGCATGAAGAGCTTCAGACTCACCCTGCGTCAGAAGGAGAGAAAACTATTAATAATTAGCCAAGGTATTTAATAAGTTGTGGTGCTCTCCGAAGGACTCTCACCAGCAATCTTCAGAAAGAAACAAACCAGCCAACCAGCACAAAACCCCCCAAAATCCCCACTGGCCGATTTAAGAGAAGCGGATAGTTCAGTTCCGTGCTGCGACCAGCCCAGAAGCTGCGGGACACCCAGGCAGGTTTCCTCGAAACCCAAAAGCAGGTCAAATGTACACATACGAAGAGACAGCAGCGCTCGGACACCTCCTGGCTCCCGTGGCACCAGCATATTTTCTGCACAGTCCACACCAATTTGCCAAACACCAGAGCCTCGGCGGGCTTCGGACGGTGTGAGGTGGAGAAACGTCCCTTTCTGGAGCTGAAAAGCACTGAGACACGGTAGCTATAATGTCCTCTGCAAAGCTGAGTAACCAGGAAATCGTTTTTGTTGGGTCACCCCCTCTCCTGGCCAGCTGGGGTTGTTCTGATAATGGCGTAGAGCCTTACAGCGTGTTTACGTTAAATGCATGTGTGTCTCCAGCAGCGGGACATCTGCCACCTCGTTTGTATCGCTCCCCAGCTGGGGAGTTTTCCCAGTCCTAAGGTCCTGTCTCTTTTTCTGTCCATCTTCTCCTGTTGCTTGTTCTACCCCGTTCGTCTTGCGGCTGTGCCGTGCTGCGCTGCTGCCGGCGGGTCGGTGGCACGGTCCGGCACAGGCTCCTCGTGGCCGTGTTGGGGGAGCTACGGGCCTTTGCAGACAGTTGGCACCCCCTCAGTCATTTCTTAGTCAGGCAACATAGAGCTCTTTCACTGATATAAATAAACCCTTAACCTATTCTCTTTGTTTTTCCCTGAATTTCTTTGTCTCTGTTGACATTTCCACACTTGAAAATTTAAAGACGCTGGCAGCTATTCTATTATCATCTTAAATTTAGTTTTGAACCTGCATCATTTGTATGTCGCATTTTTTATCTGACTGAATTCTTTTGCTTTTGGCAAATAGCGCGCGTTTGTTTTTTGTTGGATAAGCCAAATTTTTTTTATATTTGGTTAGACTTTCCTCTTCAAACCATCCTCAAGATATTCCTAATAAGGACTGAAGGGAATTTGTTTTGCTAATACCTTAGGAATTCTTTGTGGCTCTTGACTATTGTTCTGGTTTGTATTTTCATGTTTAATTTCTAGAGGAGAGGCAGCCTGCTTTGGTCCTGTTGTTCACCTTTTCTGAAGGATTTGGAGCTGCCGAGCATCCCTTGAGGACTGCACACATAATTAAATTCCTCTTACACTACTGAAGCGCTGTTTGTTGTCAGGAACGGTTGTGTGTTTTAGTAGACCAAGATAGTTGGAAAAATTAAGTATGCTGCTTTGTTTGTTTGTTTTCCCCAGATTTTAGCACTGACACCACACCATACCATACCACCAAGTGTTGCGTTAGTTATTTTGGGGTTTTTGAAAGCTGTTGCCTCTGTTTTTAAGAGCTGGCTGCCCTTAGAGGCAGGTAGTGATCCTACTTGAGGCATCCCTCTTCTAAAAAGCCTTTAGGTCTTTCTAAATTTATGAACTCCATACTAATATTGGTATTTATTCAGCTAATTTCTTCCAGGAAAATCTAAATGGCTGTTGCTGTTATATTTCTACCTGCAGAAGGATGTGGTGTCGTGCTCCGATTTCAGTTTATTCTGGGTGGGGAAAGCAGAAAACTTAAATGTGTCCCAGATAAGGACAGGATTTTGGCCTGTTTCTCTTGCCTCAAAAATTTTCTCTGCATGCCCAATTAGTGTGATCTCCTCAAATCTAATTGCTGAATTCAGAGCATGAGCCTCATAGCCTTTGAGAGTTGAACATTCATCCTGGTTAGCTTCAGCTTATTTTGGTAAGTTTGTAAGTGGTCAGTGTGTTCAAGAAAGTCATGTACAGCAAAAGGTGGATCCACCAGCTTTGTGAAGAAAACCAACCCATCAACCACGGATACAGCCTATAGGACCATGGGCAGAACAAATAGAGAGATTTGAAGTAACACTTGTAATGTAGCAGTGACCTTGAAGTCCTTGAAGCATGCGGTTCACATGAGCGTGTTGCACGTGGAAGATGCCATGAAGCTCTGACCAGCTTTTTCTTTTTTCTGTTCTTCAGCAAGTCTTCACTCCTCTACCACTGATGGAGGAAGGAGCTCCCATTCCCTAAAATAACTTCCGAGAAGTTGAACAGGTTTTTCCTCTAACATTTGCTTTCAGAGGTTAAACCCACATGAGAATACGCAATGGCATCTTGGAAAATGGTGGTCTTGAAGAGAACTGAAATCTCTTCGTGGAACACAAGTGATCATGAACACCTTGTACCACTTTGTGACCAAGAGAAAATTTGGGTTTCGGACACATGCAACAGCATGTGCTGCCACTGTATGTGTTACTAAGAGTGCTGGTGGCATACTTTGTCCTGCTCCAGTATTTGTGCTACGGAATGTGGACAGGTTCCCAAATGCTTGGGGGAAGAGTCAAGGATTAGAAGGCTTGTTTTAGTGTGTATACGGTACACATTAAGGAAGTGTTTGCTTTGTTTCATTCAAGAGACAGCAGAACAGGTTGTTCCCTTCTATGGAGGAGTGATTCCCAGCAGCAGGATCTCTTTTCCAGCAAACTGATGGCTGGAGGCAGCAATCCATGCTGGAAGTACGGTGCCTGTTTTGGAAAATAATTACTCAGAGGAGGGACCCAGAAATGGGATGGTTAAAACAGGACTTTATGCATGAAAATCAAGACAGCCTCTATAAAGAGGTTCTCGCTCAAGCTGCAGATACAGTTTTGAGAGAGAAGTGGCTCTGTGAGCTGTGGCACAGGAGGTTGTGCTGGATGAGTAGGTCGCTCTTTTGGCTTTCAAGTCTGCAAGGGAACATCTGAAAACTGAAGCAGGAGGCACGGAGACTAGAAGCAAAGCGCTCAGCAGTTTTCACTGGAAGAAATAGCTCCTGTCTTTTCTGTCTTTTAACCCTGAACTTGAAAGTCTTTTTGCCTAGTAATGTCTGCAAAAGAGATGTCCCCGATGAAGGACACCAGGCGGTTCCTCTGCTTCCTCACCCACTCCACCTCCCTCCCTCCATGCCCATGCACCTGGGCTGCTCCAGGGAGCAAATGAGAGCTATGGGGACAGAGTAGGAAGGCCACCACAAATAATTTATCAGACAAGCAGATTTTAAGTTCGCATCTTTCTTTTTCTATCTCTGCTTTCATCAACTCTGTGTAAAATGAGGATTCATGTACATCTGTCCATTCCACTTCCCGTAGCTCCAGTCATGGCAGGAACCTTCTGGTTCTTTTAAAACTATGGCAGACGTGTAAACTGAGCCCAGTTTCAGCCCCCCCCCCCCCATTCCTTTCTCCTGACAGCTGAGGCCTTTTGATTTGGCATGGGAGGAGCCAACTGCATGTCAGGTTCAAGAAGGCATCGTACGGATGATACTGTCCTGGTGGGCTCTGCAAAGCATGTTCCTTCAAGTTCCCACTGCACAGTCCTCATTACTGCACTCTTCTGAACCTCGTTGGTCCTGCAGACCAGAAGAGCATACCAAGGACCACACAAGAGCGTGTTTCAGCACTGTAAATGGGCACACAGCATGCTCTGCCAAGTGGGAGTTGGGTATCACCATGATTGATACCATCAAGGCCTTAGTGATGTGTTTCTGGTTCTTCCAGCTTGAGTGGTGTCCATGCTCCACATGAAGCTGCTGGGACAGAAGAGCTTTGTTTGTAGGTGTTGATTCAAAGCGGCATGTCCTCCTCCATTTGTTTCCTCCTCCATTTGTTTCCTTTTCCTCTCCTTTTGAGGAGAAAATACACAGGAGCTGACATTGAAGACCGATTCTCCACTGATCTCATTTTGCCCCTCCCCAAAATCTCAGCAGGATGTGTGCTATAAAAACAGCCTCATTAGAAGCCATCTGAGTACATATACAATCACAGATCACTCAGAAGGGAGCACAGAGCATGCATGTTTCTGTTGCTGTCTTCAGAGAATTACATGACAAATTATTCCTAGCTGGAAGAAACGTCCTTTTATAATTGGGGTTTTTTCTCATGCTTTCATAAGGGAGGAGTGTGTGTTTTTTAAGTAGCTTTTAGTCACTTTCATTATTTATGAGAATGCTACTCCAGATCAGAAAAAGCAAACTGCAAATGCGAGTTTCTTCTGGCTGCAGCAGCTGACAGGCCCCATTTGCTTTCAGTCATTGCTGGTTCTGCTTATCACAGCCAGAAAGAAACGCTCTCCAAAGATGAAAACAGCACCATATTGCAGCTCTTTGGTTTGCACCCCTTCTCCTCCTTTCCTCCTTCCACAGGAGACCGGCTGGAAGGCAGGCCGCTAGCTTCATGGGGAGAGCGTTACCATGCAGAGCAGATGGTGCAAACGGTCAGCCATCGCCTTTCTGCCCTTCCATCTGGAAGAGCTCCTTGCATTGCCCTTGTGTTGCTCCTCGCATTGATGCTGGTGAGGCATCATCCGGACTACTCAGCTTTATGGCCAAAATTCTACTTTTGGCACAGTCATTTGTCCATGTTTTCTTGTTGCATCATCTGGCTATACTAAAGCCTTGGGCTTCATGAACTATCATGGGTGTAGGACCATGGGAAGCTGTACCTGCATGGGTCCAGGAACCCATTTTTACCCCTACCTTTCCAGTTCCCCACAATGAGTCTTCATCAAGGCCTCCTTAAATCTCTTCTGCCTTCATATGCTTGTATTTGACATGAAAGTGGCCGTAGCGTCATCGGAAGATGAAAGTCTGATGATCAAAGCAGGCATCAACGTTGAAATGAGCATTGTGAGATGGCAAAGCTGGTAATACAGTAATTGGCTATGTGGCCTACTTACTCAGAGGAGTGATACATGCAAGTGTAATGTTTCTTTGCCTCTAATGTTTAAAGTCCATAGAGTCTGTTCTGGAAAGTGAAACAGTACCTCACCTGTAGGAGCAACCAGGCACGCCACTGAGTGACAGTGTGAGCAGCGTGTGATCCCAAGGCTTCTGCCTCCTCTCCTTGGCAAGGAAGAGCCTCTTGGATCGCCAAGCTCCACAACTCGGTAAAAACAAGACATTAAACAGTAAAGGAGGCTGATATTGCCCAGGAAAGCTCAAAGACATGGAGAAGAAGTTAGATACACCTTGGGGAAGGAGGTGTGGTCTAAGCCAGATGTGCCTGTGCACTCTGCTAATCTCTGGTCTGATTTCTCTGAGAAGTTTTTGTTCTATGCAAACAGTGCTTTGTTTGAAGAATATCCTTTTCCCAGAGAACATCATGACATGGATTTTAAATGCAGGTTGGACCTGCAGAGGGAACTGCGGCTGATCCCTGGAAGGCCACACTTAAACACTGTCAAATTGCATTGTTTAACCCAGAAAAGTGATGGCATGAGGCTGGGGACTGTGTTCAGAGCCACCATGAGAGGGGTGGCCACCAGGAGTGGGATCTGACTGATGGTAGGTTCTCCCTTAGTTCTCGTGCGCTGTTGTCTCCACCAAGTGGAGGCTCTGACCAGTCACTGGTACTAGTGTGTTACCCAGCAATGCCCCATAGGAATTTAGAAGAGGGGCTGATCTCTGTGTTAGCACAGTGTGAGCTCAGTGCCTTGCGGTCACAGTGCTCTGAGACGCAGTCACCTCATGGTTCGTGTTGGGGAGTACTCCTGCTTCCAGGACCAAGCACCAATATTTGACTTAGCTGATGTCCCGTCCCTCTTCTCCCTGTGTGCCCCCACCCAAAATAAGTAAGACTTGCTTCCAGCCTTGGGACCTGCAGAACTTAAAATGCACTCCTATTCTTACTCATCCTCTTTTTGACACCTTTCTGGCAGTTGTGCTTCAGCTCTGGCAGTGAGGAATGGCAGAACCAGGTCTGGACACGGTGGTGCTGGGGCTCGACTTCTTCCGTCCACCAGGCAGCATGTTCTCTGTCACCATGGCTCTCAGGGGAAATTACTGGAACAGAAGTTCATTCTGTATCTGCTGCTGCTTTATGCTCATCTCTAACTGGAGGCTCTTTGAGCTGCTCAGAAGCAGGGGAGGCAAAATTCAGCACTCCACCAACGAAGTGCAACATCATGGGCTTACGAGGGATGCAACATCCAAGGACTGAGGGGTTGGTAAAGAAATGATGCTTTACTGTGTCACCTCTCTTGGGCCAGCGCATATGTTCCGTCCTGGTTTGATGCTACACTTGATGGAAACTGTGGTGAATGCCGTCTTCTAAGTGAAACCAGTTCTGCTGTGGCTGTGCGTGTATCCCTCTCCATCCCATCTGAAGTTTTCCAGTGTTGGCAATTCCTTTTTCTTTGCTGTCTTGCTGCGTGGTGCTGGTACTGTTTCCCCAGCCAAACCAGGAGGCTTCAAACTCTGCTGTCCCATGAGGATCATTCCTTCAGCCCAGCTCCCTCCTGCACCCTGGGGACAATTATACCCAGATCGGCACAACATCACCTCAGGAAACTAGGGAACTGAGCTTCAGACCCAGGAAGCCTGGACTGATCCTAGTTTTGTTCTAGTCACAGGAGCACTGACTGGATTTCATGTGGGACCAGAAGAAAGCGATGCTACTTCTTGCTAGGAGAGCTGTCTTCCACTTTCTTCTCTCTGAAGCTCTGTAGCCCCCAGCAGAGGCACCGAGAGCTTTTTGAGAGCGCAGACCTGCTCCCAGGGGTTTCAGTGCTGCGCCATGGGGTGTGTTGCCAACAGCAGCAGCAGCTCTCTCGTCAGCCCTGCACCTTCTGGCCTGGAAAGGGACCCACCTTCGTGCTTGGGGAGCTTATTTGTCGCAGTGTCCAAGCAGAATGAGAGATTGAACTGTCACTGGACAGTCACCGTGCAAGTGATGATTGCTGTGATGCTGTGCTGTTGGGGACCACTTGCTCTGTCATGGCAAGCAAGAGGCTGGTAAGAGCCGATCCCACCGCCTGTCAGGGTCTCGTTTTGTAGTCTTCAGACAAGTTGTCCTTCATAGTCTGTCCATCCGTCCTTCGGGGGCTGTAAGGATGGAGGTGAAGAAGATGTTCTCCACGTGCAGAGAATCACAGAATCACAGAATTACTAGGTTGGAAAGGACCTTCAAGATCATCAAGTCCAACCATTAATCCAGCGCCACCAAGTTCCCTAAACCATGTCCTGAAGCGCCACATCCACACATTTCTTGAACACTTCCAGAGATGGCGACTCCACCACCTCCCTGGGCAGCCTGTTCCAATGCCTGACCACCCTCTCAGTGAAGAAATTTTTCCTAATATCCAATCTAAACCTCCCCTGGCGCAACGTGAGGCCATTTCC
>NW_010566687.1:10297-21076 GCF_000687285.1 Phaethon lepturus
TCGCCACAACCCCCTTTCAGGTAGTTGTAGAGAGCGATAAGGTCTCCTCTCAGCCTCCTCTTCTCCAGACTAAACAACCCCAGTTCCCTCAGCCGCTCCTCATAAGACTTGTGCTCCAGACCCCTCACCAGCTTCGTTGCCCTTCTCTGGACACGCTCCAGCACCTCAACATCCTTCTTGTAGTGAGGGGCCCAAAACTGAACACAGTATTCAAGGTGCGGCCTCACGGTGCCGGAGTACGGGGGCACGATCTCTGCCGTGCTCCGGCTGGCCACACTAGTGCTGATACAGGCAAGGATGCTGTTGGCCACCTTGGCAACATGGGCACACTGCCGGCTCATATTCAGCCAGCTGTCAACCAGCACCCCCAGGTCCCTTTCCGCCGGGCTGCTCTCCAGCCACTCCTCCCCAAGCCTGTAGCGTTGCATGGTGTTGTTGTGGCCAAAGTGCAGGACCCTGCTCTTGGCCTTATTAAACCTCATATAGTTGGCCTCAGCCCATCGATCCAGCCTGTCCAGATCCCTCTGCAGAGCCCTCCTGCCCTCCAGCAGATCAACACTCCCACCCAGCTTGGTGTCATCTGCAAACTTACTGAGGGAGCACTCGATCCCCTCATCCAGATCATCTATAAAGATATTGAACAAGACCGGCCCCAGAACCGAGCCCTGGGGAACAGCGCTTGTGACCAGCCGCCAGCTGGATTTATCGCCATTCACCACAACTCTCTGGGCTCGGCCATCCAGCCAGTTCTTTACCCAATGAAGAGTAAACCTGTCTAAGCCACAAGCCGCCAGTTTCTCCAGGAGAATGCTGTGGGAGGGGTCCATTGCCTCTGCCTGCCGTTAGCAGCAGCTGGTGGTGCCCCTCTTGTGCACCATGTGAAGCAATCAGAGCCTTCTGGCTCCTCTGTGCTCTGCATAGCACACGAGGGCAAGGAAGGAGGGCTGGGACTGCTGCTGTTTGATTATGCTTATTTTAAGGTATTCTGCAAAGCCATAATGTTCCTCTGGACGTTGAGCTGGAGAGTCTGCAGCTGAAGCGTGGCTGAACCTTGCTATCAGCCAGTGGCTAGAAAATCTCTGTGAGATACGAAATAAGAGCAACTTGAGAACACAGATCTTCCTTCTTAAGCGAAACAGCAGTGGCCATTAAAATGGTAGCTAAAACTGCTCTCAGGTGGTGTGGGACTGATCCCATCCTGGTGCAGCTCAGCAGCAAAGCTTGCATCCAGGGATGGTGTTTCCTGCGTTTTGGCTTGTGCAGTCCAGACACCGGGGCCCCGTGAAACAGGCTCCGGCTCATGCAATAAAACACCGGGACCTCAGGGTGTCAGCAGAGAATGCACGTCCTGGGGCTGCCGTGGCAGAAAGGGCATAGGAGCAGGGTGCGACAAGGGGATGCTGCCGGGGACACAAGTATCAGCCCTTCTTATGTGTATACATGCGTATACGCGTGTGTGTGTGTGCGTATACAAACACACATTTATATATTATATGTATTTTTGTTTTTAGAGAGATATATAATCTGAAAAAAAGTCTTTATGCTTATAATTTATTCCCTTTTCACCCCCTTAGAGGTCTTTCCCTGGGATCTGAGCAGGATGTGGGTCTGCGCAGACCTCTCCGCAGTGCCAGGCCTTGCACAAGGTGCTGGGGTGCTCGATGGGGAGCGTTGTGGGGGACTGTGGGTTCACCTCCCTGACACACACAGTGGGTATGTCTGTACCCATTCTGAACCTGGTACATCTGCTGGCTGCAGCTTTCTTCTGTCCTAGAAAGCTTCCGAAGACAGAAAGTCTCTGTTGTAAAATTGTTGTAAAAATCCAGTGGTGCTATGTTTCCTGTGCTTAAGTTGTTTTTGAGAGGATCTGCAGGCTCCTGTCAGGGCTTCTGTACGACGAAATCATGCAGAAGACAGTTGCTAAAATATTTGGGGCTGGTGTCCTTCTGTACACCTGCTCAGGCTTCTTACTTGTGGGGCAATGTCAGAGGAACAGTATTGCTTTCAATTCATATTTGCAGGTTTAGATCCCACCTAAGAGCAGACAGCCCAGCCAGTAAGTTATTTTCTTGGCAGAGGTAGATCCAGAAAGTCAGCGAGTGTGAAGAGCAAAGTTTTTGAGGGTCCATCAGTCTGGTCTAATAATTTATGTATTCCTACAGCTTCAGGCCACCAAGTCTGGCCAGTGCACATCTGAGTGGAGCCCAGTAACCCAGGGCCGGCCAGATATGGATACTCTGGGTTTGAAGACTTGGAGAGATTTGTTCTCCCTGAGCACATCCTTTGGAAGATGGTTGTTCCAGTGGACCACCATCCGTGCTAATATTTTATGCCTCATTTCAACTGGTTCCAGCTTCCAGCAATGAACTTGTATGCTACTCTTCCCTGCCAAATCAAGGAAAGATAGTGTTTTCTCCCCATGAAGTTGATAATATGCTGCAATCAAATAATCTCTTAGTCTTACTTTTGGAATGAGAAACGGATTGAAGTTGTTTGGTCTCGCAGAGTCATAAAGTATCTTTTCCCAGTCTGGAACAATTTCAGTGCCTCTTTTTTGAACCTTCTCCAGCTTTTCTAATCACCTTTTAAAAACGAGGGTGCTCAATCTGTCTGCAGCACACTGGGACTGGCTTCACCACAACTTCATACAGGGAGAAAATTACCTCCTTGTTCAATCTCAGGCATGTATATCCAAAAATTGCCTTAGTCCTTTAGGTCAGAGCGTGGGTCTTCGTGGCTGCAGCGTGACCTGCCTGCTGGCATCACAGTTGAGCACTGTGGGTGCACCCATGTTCCCGGACATGTTTGACTACGCTACATGAGCTTGGTTTGGGCAGAGCCAGCTTACAAAGTGATGGATCCACTGGTGCTGATGTCCCTTTCACAGTCATTGCTCTCCACTCCTCCATGGGTCACCCATAATTTTTAGAAACAGTGATGTCAAATTTAATTCCAGAGCACCAATAAATCTGTCCCACACCAACCATTTGAGGAGCCCTGTGGAAATAGGCAGGAGCAATACACATTGAGGACAGCATTTTGCCTTACAGCACATGGCCCGTTGGTCGCTTCGTGCCGTGTACTGCTGATCTGTTTTATATCTGAATGTGACATGATGCAAGCCAGGCACCATCTGAAGGTCTCTTATATTCTTACCCAATTTATAATCTCCTCAGAAAGCCATATCATCCTTCGCCTCACTGCTCGTTGTATTAGCTTTTAATTCCACATCACCTGGGCTCCTGCATTGATTTTTATGTTGTTTTGTCCAGTACTGGCAAGTCAGGTTGCTGTACCATCTATAACTGAGGCATTTTGCCTTCACTTCAGGTGAAAAGCTGGATTTCACTGGCTTTCTTTCACCTTTCTGCCTACCTGTGGAAATTGTGTTGGTTTGATGTTAATCTTCTTCCACAGTCCTCACCAAGGGAGGGATGTTTTCCCACCCCCACCTGATTCCTTTGCTGCCTTTATCAGTGTTTTGCATTTCACACCTTCTCAGTTTGATTGATTTGCAGTTAATACCACCCTTTTCTGATGGCTGAGGGTTTTGTACTTGCGCTCCTGGCTGCTGCCTTTCCCTTGGCTTTAGAATGGGTGCTCAGCCACACTGCTGTCGGATGAGATCGATGGTTCTTTTGGACATCCAATAATAATATTACCATAAAGATTGCCCAGTTTTCAACCACATTTTCTCTGTCTTCATTCATCTTTCTCACTTGTAAAAGCCCTGTATGATTTTGGGAGCATGGGGAGGACTATGTGTGAGGAGGATGGGAATGAGTGCGGAGGCGGGTCAAGGCTAATTCTCGCTGTTTAGGGGCTATTAATTGTACATTTCATTTCATAATGAGAATGAAGGGATGAATAATAAAATGTCTGGCAATATGATGTGACTGACCCATTTTGAAATAGCAACTACATGTCCGTGTAGGAGGTTGTGCAGTAATTATCGCAGAAGATTGTTCTCTTCGTTCATCTGCTCCTCTCATCTCCATCCTCCCAGGATTACCCGCTGGGCACTCTCGCCTTCCGTTGCAGCATTTTGATTTGTCTACCAGCTTCATAACCCGTATCAGAAAGCATTGGAGGTGTTAGTAATCTAACATTTTAATTCATACTTTATTCTGATTTTCTATAATGTTCCAAGCAATGGGATTTCCTTCTCTTTTGCTATTGCATGGTCTAATGACTCTTATCCATAAGTTCAGCCTGTTTTTCACTTAATTTTGCCTCTTACTTCTGCTTAAAACATATTCAGCTGTTCCCAGTGTTTACATGACTCTAAATGTCACAGTCTTTAAACTCACTGTTTCTGGGCAGTCTAAGGTTGTTGTATATTTAGTTCTGATTTCTGCACAGACTGAACCGGCCGTTATTTTATCTTTGCATTGCATGGTGGAATTTATTAATAACCAGTCTTAATAACAGGGACCCCGTAAGGAGTGGTGGGATGGTGCATTTGGAAAAGGAGCTACGCTGGCTTATTCCCTAGTCCTCATCTGTCATGCTCAAAATCCCTCTGCCTTTTGCCACCAGAGCACTTGTTGATGTTGTTTTGCAGCTTTGGGGTGTCCAGTTTCCTTCCTTTTCTTAAGGGGTTTTGAATATTTATTTCAATATTTTATTGTTTTCTTCCATGAATTTCCAGCCTTTTCTTTCCAAGGTGAAAACACATACTACTTATTTCCTTCATCTGTTTCTAAACACACTGGACTCATCCTTTCTTCCCTCTGTCTTTCCCCAGCCATCACACTTTCTCTGTCATCTTTGATACTTGTATCTGTCCATGATGTAATAGTCTCTCTAAATATCATTATACTACATGTGATCCCCTTTGATCGTCACTATACATGCTAAATAAGGCTATACAAATACATAGGATGAGAGTTGGATTGCTTTGAAGGGTTAAGAGAGAGGATGTGATGGTAGATGAATCCATGGAGAAGCGCACAAGGGCGGGGATAGCTCCACATTGAAAATGTCAGCGGGATATGGCGTTTCTAATACTCGATGTCAGGACTGCTGGAGTTGTGCTCCTGGTGTGCTAGGAACCAGGTGAAATTCTGTGCTCTTGTTTAGGTGTTCACTCTGTTTATGACTGCTGCTATTGTTTGTGATGATTAAGGTTATTTTCATTACTAGCAAATGGTTTTATTACTTTATTCTGGTTAAATTTTAATTACTTGCCATATATATGACAGACACGCATACCTACCCATACTTATTTTGAATAAACTGCATTAAACGAAAGTACCTTTAGGTCCTAGTGATGAGAAAGTAAGTGCTTGATAATGAGAATTCATGGTTTTTCCTCTTTTCCCCCCTTCAGGGAGTGTTTGAAGAGGAGCCCGCGGAGCCCAAAAGCGGAGGGCTCCGATTCGGTGACATCTCAGTCCTCACCCAGTGAAGAGGCTGGAATGATGACTGAGGTGAAAGTGAAAACAGAGGTACCAGATGACTATATTGAAGAGGTGATCTGGCAGGATGACACCAAAGATTCCAAGAAGAACATAAAAGATGGGCCAGGAGACGTGCCCGCGGAGATCTGTGTGGTCATAGGTGGGGTCCGCAACCAGCAGACGCTCGGTAAGCTGTGGGATAACGCACCCCATCAGTCAGTTCCCTGAGTCCGTGGTGTTGGGGAGAATAATGAAGCTCTTGAGAGCTGTTCCTGGAAGCTCAGCTCTTCCAAAGGGACCAGAGCCATGGTGCACATCAGTCTCAGGGCCCTGGCTCAGGATTATTAACCTTCTTTAATTTTTGCTATCTGTTTGTATCTGGTCACCCCTAAAGGCTCAACCAAGATCAAGGTAACTGTGCAAAAAAGCTTATTACTGTCTTTTGACGTGTTACATGACTTGCCCATCAGTCATTTGCAAAATTCATGGTGAACCTAGGGCTGGCGGTAGGTGTGTTGGGCACAGATGAGGAGGCAATCGGGAGAAAAGCCTGAGAAAAAGTTGAAATGTTTTGAGGAAAGCTGCTTTGAGGAAAATGGCTGCTTTCTGTGAATAATTAGATTTAGCTCAAAAACAGGTTTTACAGGTCGCTGTTTGTTTTTCTGATTGCTAGTAATGTCATGGGAATAATTTTGACTTTTGGCTGGCTGTGGTGTGCCACTTCCAAAACAGTACTTCCTATCCCCACCCCACCTCAAGTGGTGATGCAAAAAAGCTTTTTCTTTTTTGCAAACCTCAGACTGTCCTCTACTCGCGCTCCAGGGAAAGGGCTTTCTGCGGGATCCTGGAAAGGCACGACTCTTGCTAAAGGGACTCGTGAGTTGGCTCCAACATGGAGCAGGTCCCAGCAGTGACTCTGAGAGACAAAGGCAAAGAAGAAAGAGCAGTTGGACCATGTTTTCTTCAAGGGACTCAGGAAAAAGTTATTTTGAGCTGCCCAGCATTGCTGTTTGGGTTGGTTTGTCTTGCAGTGGGGAGAGAAAAGAGGTATTGATGTTAGATTTTCTCCTGGTTTTCACCTGATCATTGTCCCCATTGTTGGAAAGAAACCTTGGAAGGTGTTAGCTGGTGACTGTCTTGGGAACGTTGTTGTCCTGCCTGTCCTCCCTTGCCCAGTAGGACAGCCACTAAGAATGGCAGGGTGGGAGGTCACTGCTATTTATGCAGGGACAAAACATCTAAGGAAAGCCTAAGAAGTCCATAACTAGTTCCAACTTAAAGATCTTATGATTTGAAGGACATATTCTGTGTATATTCAGAGCTTTTGTGTCCCCACAGCTCTTGAGAGGTTGGTCACTGCATGGGCAGCCCTGAAATGCAGAGGTGACCCTGGCGCCCTGGGAGGGATGGGTGGAGACATGACCACTGATTGGAGGCAATAGGAGCTTCTCCTTCAGCTGTGGTCACCAGCCCTTGATGAAAGCATCTGCAGAATAGAACTGTCATGTAGAACCCTGGCTTCTGGCTGGGAAGCAGCAGCTGCTTCGCAGATGATGTCCCCTGAGAATGGTGGTTTCTAGCTAAGGTTGACTATGTTGTTGTGCAGAGTGGGGAGCAGGCTTTTGCTGTTGCCTAACTTGGATATACACCAGCATGTTGTACCTATGGAGAGTGCTGGGGACAGGCTGGGCTGACGGGACACACGGTTCAACGTATAGGCACTGTCGGGGGAGGGACAAAGTGCTATTTACTAGTTAACAAGTGGTGGTTGAAAGCCATAGAAAGTAAACTGGAGAATTACTATCTGGAAGGGCCTTTTCAAATGAAATGTGCATCATATTTGTTATTTTATAGCCTCACGCTGGGTTTCTTTAAAGGCAACTTGGTCCTGAGGCGATTGGCAGCTGGCAGCTGATTCCTTTGTGAAAAGAGCCCTGTAAGTGCCCCTATTCATCCGCCATTCACATAACTCTTGCTTGTTGGGGAGGTGGCTCTGAATAAGTTTTCTGTTTGGCCACCAAATACTGTGCTCTGTGTGGACCGACCCTGGTGCCCAGATATCAGTTCCTTGTGGTTTCTTGAACTGGCTCCCAGTCAATTCTTCTGGTCCCCTCCGTCCCCCTGCAGAAACCACAGACAGGCACTATTTCCATCGCTGCCGACATCTGTGTAACTCGCACAAGAAATGTCCCGTGCTGCTGCTTCACCGGCGATTTCGGCTGCTGCTCTGGAACAGCCCAAGATTGAGAACAGCTGAAGACACCGGTGCCTCCTACCTCCAGAGCAAAGGCTTTGTGCTCTCTGCTGCTGCTCACCGGTACTTCCAGGAGTTTTTCTCCCCAAAGACTTTCTCGTCATGTGATCTGGTAGCCCTGTATCTAAATCACTTCAGCTGTGCAAAAAGGCAAGGCTTTGGTAGGATTTTATTCGCCTTCATCAGGGAAGCTGAGATTGGAGGTGTCAGAAATGGTTATTTTTCATCATAATTCATGATGCAGGATGAAGTGGTGAATTGGCAGTAAATGAATCCCTCTCCTTCGCACGGAAATGCCGTCCCCCAGACCGTCTCCTTTCATGGTGTGCTGGGAATGGTCAGTTAAATGGGGGATGTATTGCCTGAGCTGGGGCCACAGTGCTGAAGGCTTCAGGGCACACATGGCTCCACGTGACAGACAGCTTTCCTGCGGGGCTTGGCTGAGATACGCATTAGAAGATTTATGTCTCTTTTCTGAGTCACACATCAGCAGGAGCGTGCTATATTTATATTTTTATTTGATACTTGGAGCAATTTGTAACTGGAATTCCTAGCTCAGTTGCTGCTATTCACTCCTAGTATTTTCATCCGATTAAGCCTTGTGTACACTGCCTCCTGCTTGGTTATACGTTCACACGTCTCTCCCTGCACTTTGGACTCCTCCAGACTCTGTTTCCATCCATTTGGAGCAGCCCAAACCCCACGATGGATGAAAGCAGATGCAGCGAAGCGGGATGGGTGGTGGTGGTGGCTGCAGTCCCCCAGCCAAAGAGCTGATGCTGATGTTTGGGGGTTTGGACCATTTCCCCCTCATCTGCTTCTCCACAGAAGTCTTGCAAGCCCCGTGGGATCCCCTGCAGGCATCCCAAGCAAAGAAAGCCAATGGTTGGTTCCAAACGTGGGTCTGGGCGGCAGCGGACTGATACCTGCTGCTGTGCAACCCGCTCTCCTCCCTGTCCACAGACCCCTACCCTGCTGCGGTACCGCCAGGTCTCTCTGCCTCGCAGGTGATGTGTTTTGGGTGCTGCACAGCTTCGAGATGCAATATTTCCTGTTCTTTTCTTCTTTTTTCATGCTAGCTTCACTGGCCTTGGGCCAGGGCTATTTGAAGAGCTCCAACACATTAACATTTCTCAGGGCAGGGTGTCAGGGTGAAAGGCAGAGAAGTCCATCATCCAGTCCACCACTAAGTGTCCTATCTGGAAAGGAGAAGAAAAGCGTTGTAAATCAAGAGAAAGGGGGAGAGACTGTTTGGATGATGTGGATGGTTTTCTGTTGTTGTGAAGAGCATCAGGTCAGTATTTGCGTTTTGGAGGACTGAGTTATCTGCGAGTTGATCAGGAGAAGTTTTATACAAGACTATTTAAGATCTGAATCTGGTCTGTGCTTTACGAGAAACATTTTGGAGAGGATTTTTAAAGTAATGCATTAAATCAGAAATGTTTCTGAGACAAAGTGAAGAGTGAATCCTTCTGCTTTGAGACGATCAATCTTATGTGCACATGCTTGATTCATGCAGTGATGCTGACGTTTGTTGCTGAGCTGCTCAGCACACGTAATTCAAGAGCACTTTTGATTCTCCCTAGTTATACCAAATATAATAGTGCTGCAGAAGCCTTAAGAAACTCCGTGTGACCTCTGACATCTTGTTATCAAGGCACAGGGACAGATGGGTCTTGGAAACTTTTAATAGGCTTCAGCCATCATTATTCTTTGGAAATGCATCCACTTTAAGGGCTCTTTTCTGATTTTTTTTTGCACAATTTAGATGGAAAAGCAGTGGAACGTGGCTCTCCCGTTGGATATACACGAAATCGATATTCAGGGACCTGGATTTTTGACCATGCATTGAGATACACGTCCGGTATGTGATGGAAGGGTGTGAAAGTCTAACCAGGTATCAGGGAGCAAGGGAAAGCTCTGGATGCAATGGGTGTGTTGCCCAAATTCCAGCTGCAAGGCTCAGGAAAAGCCTGGCAAAACTGAATGCACCAACTAACCAAAAGCCTTTCCCATCTCCCCTCCTACTACAAACAGCTTTAACCTGCATGACACATCCTGATGTGGACAAAGTCCAAGATAAACCATGGCAGTGTCCACCGCAACACGGGCATGTTCTTTGTAAGGCCATAACACACAGGAATGTCTTTTTTTTTTCCCCTCACTTCATCTTGCCTCCACTCCAATAACATATCTGCTGTGGCAAGTCATCGCTCCTTTCTCTAATACGGGGATCTGTGTCTCTGTCCCCCAAATCTTGGTGTGCTCAGTACACAGTTGTGGCTGTTGAGTTGTCTTGGTGCCTGCAGGACATTAGATCTGTAATGCACCTCTCACACCCTCCACAAACTTGCTGTCCTCCTGAGGCAGTGCTCTACCGTCCGTGCACAGGAGATGGGTAGAGGTACACCCCTCGAAGAAGACGACTCCAGCCTTTCTTGGGTTGCACTTGAGACCAGGGTGCTTCAGGACATCTGCACAAAAGCACTGGCCATGAGATGCGCCAGTCCCTCTCTTGCCTTTGGCTTCTGCCTTTGCTTTCCAAGCACAGCCCCTTGCATGAGGGCTGCAGCACCGGTTTGATTTCGTATTGGAGAGGGAAGGCACTACACAGTTACTTGTACAGGTTATACTCCTCTTGAAGAACTTCTGCACAACCAAATGCATTTATGGGCCATAGACTATCTTTAGAGGAAGGGGGAAATATAAGAAAAACGGAGAAAAAAATTCAACCTCGAGCCCCTGACTGTTACCTGTTTTCCCAGTGCTCTGTGTGCATGCAGCGCTGTTTCGGAGTACGGGTGGGCGTCAGTGGCATTTTGCTGTCGGTACAGCTGAACCTAGGCTGTTGCACAGGGTTACTGGTTGGTAACCAGATGGTGAGTGCGCTCGTCTTCTGGTGGTGCTGCTTTGGGGCTTTAGCTGGAATAGTTTTCAGGAAAGAATTTTGGAAGTTGGTGATGAATATAATCAGTCCTTGAGCATGGCAAATGAGGGCTGGCAGATGCTGCCAACTTGCTGATACGGTGTCCCTCAGGGGTCCGTACTGGGACCAGTACTGTTTAATATCTTCATCAGTGACATAGTCAGCAGGGTCGAGTGCACCCTCAGCAAGTTTGCAGA
>NW_010566688.1:0-35663 GCF_000687285.1 Phaethon lepturus
CAGAAAAGGCCTTGACTCTGTGTAGGCACTGATCGACAATAACCAAAACATCCCTCTGTTGTCAACGCTTTTCCAGCACAAATCCAAAACACAGCCCCATACTAGCTACTGTGGAGAAAATTAACTCTATCCCAGACAAAACCAGCATGGAGGGTTAAAATTTAAAGTATGTCTGTATCTTACAAATATCATGATGTAGTGTTGCAACTAATTCAATTCAACCTTGAAGTTTAAAATTGGAGGTTCTAATGAAATTGAAACATAGTAAGGCACGGAAATACATAGTTAAATGTTAAAACGATGTGCTGTAATCATTACAAGTCTTTTAGAAGTGTAACAGAATGTGGCTCAACTGGATATGGTGCACTGGCATTATGCATATGCCATTTTATTCTTGTATTCAGTGTGGAACCGTTTTCCTGGTAACATAGTAGAAAGTACCTGCCATTTAAGTAATTTTAAAGTAGACTGAACAAAGCTAGAGATCCCTCTGTAGCTGATGGATGAATATGCTTAATAGATAGTAAAATAAAACATGCTGATTTCTGTAATCATTCCCAATTGATTATGTGCAGACAAATCCACTATATCCTAAAGCATTATTTTAGGCATGATGTTTTAGGCATTTAATATTGAGAAAAAATGTGGTGTCATACTGTAATGATGGACTCTGACGAAGATGCATATTGTGAAAAGGGCTGCTCAAGGCATGAGAAACAGGAAGAGGTTTTCAAAGCATTGGTTAGGCTTGTTTTGATTATTTTGAGACAGAAGAAGGGAGTGGGTTTATTTTGTTTGTTTTTTTCCTCCCCTCTCTGTCCCCCAATAAGACTGGATGATTTTCTAACCATGAAGGCTGTCTGCAGTGACACAAATAAAATATGGAATGTTTAATCACAGCACGTACTTCAAGGTGTAACCTGATCACCTGCAGCTGGTTTTGTCCACGTGCAGCTTTTTACAACTGCAGCAGGTTTGCTGTTTTCCACTCGCTTTAAGCATGATCATAAAGTATCGTGTATGTACATTTGTACACATGTATTTAGGGTCTGATGTGGCAGGGCAAGTTTTACAGGGCTAAAATTTTGAAATTATCTGGCTCCATTAAGTGCTCTATATGCTGTACTAATTAATGTGCCACTCACTATGGGGAAAACCAGCATTTTTATGTAACTTGTTTTATATCTGTAATTGAGAAGTTGAATCTAGTACTTGATAATGTATGGAGTAGAAGTTTGGAGGAGGGCACAGAAAAGGAAGAGTTGGGGGAAAATAAGAATTTTTATAAAAAAAATTTTAAGTGATTTTAAAGCAACTTCATTAAGACATTAATATGTTACTAGTACACAGTGATTTTTATTTTTACATTATAATAGTAATTATAAAATCTGCGTATTGTAATTGTTTCAATTAACTTTTACAGCATTTTCCTCTATGCTAGGTAACTGGAGTGATGATTTTTTTTTTTAACCATCAATTTGTGTAACATAAGAGATGGCTTGAAATTAACATAAATAGGACACAATTTAAAAGAGATAATAGTGCAGAGTGGCACTGCAACACTGTAACTGTGAGGTGAAAATACTAGTTGATGCCCTTTCAATAGAGACCATTTTTCCCCAATAGAATTGAAATCTAATTAAACAGAATTCTTTATCCCACATGAATTAAAAAAAAAAAAAAAAAAAATTCAGAACACACATTCAGGCATGGAAAGACCAAGGGAGCTGCATGATTAATCTGAAGTAAAAGTAAAGAAGGCTTTCATTATTCATCAGTTAATGACAGTTAGGAGCAAGCTGCAATGTTTCGATAAATGAGAGATGTAAAATGCTAGTGTGAAGCAGCCGTGTTCCTCCCAAAGTAGAACACAAGACTCAACCAAGCTCCTCAATGAAAATGCTAATTCCACATGATTAATCTTTTCTTCTTTTCTGTCAACATGAATATTAAGTAACTTCCTTTCCAGGGTCACTGGTAACTTGTAACTGTTTTACTTCAGGCTCCCCTACCCCAAAACATACAGCCTGACCTTAGCACTTAAAATGACCCTTATTGTTTGTTTCTGCCCCTTTGAACTATAGTTCTTATTCTTATCATTCTGGAGGAGGGGGACAAATGGTGGAACAAGCAGTCAGTGGCAATTACTGATATACCAGGAATAGGTTTTTGTCAGCCGCTTTGCAAGTGGCAAAGAAGCTAGGCTTGGGAACAGTTGCCTATGGGCAGTGTGATCCTGATCTCGCCTTCCTTTAAGTAAGGCATTAGTTTCTGTGAAGTTAATGCTGTTAAGTTGGCATTGGCTGTTTTTCTCTGGATGTTTACAAAAGTGGCTATGAGTATTTTGTTTGACATGTTTATGTGATTTATAGTAAATACTTATTCTTGAGAACTTGTCTTTAGAGGCCGAATACGCCAAAGTATTGTACTGCCCAGTGTGACGCAACCATGCTTTCACATAGACATTCTCTCTCCATTCCATGTCAGCTTTATGTATATGCTAATATAGGCTCAAAGGTGAAAGACCCACTGTGTTGTCATGTACACAGAGGCATATTAGTCACTTCGATTTAAAAGTTGAATTTTATTTTTATGATGTTCATGTTATTTTGCCCAAAGCCTTGTAACTGAAAGACTTGGTAATGTTTGGGTGACAGATGTTCCCTTTTTCATATGAAACAAGGCTAATAAAGTGCTTAAAGTAGAATACGTCCTATCTTGAAAGCCTTCAGTCTCTCCTTACCTTGTGTAAGGAAAAGAAACAAGACCTGGTTTCACAACTCAATCTTTGATGTAGTTCTTCATGGTGTGCTGAGCAAACCTGTAGCATAAAAACAGTATTAAATCAATACAGGCATGGCTATTATAAAAACTGATTTAAGATGG
Organism: Phaethon lepturus; assembly: GCF_000687285.1. Lineage (NCBI taxonomy): Eukaryota > Metazoa > Chordata > Aves > Phaethontiformes > Phaethontidae > Phaethon > Phaethon lepturus. Next base: position 2,887 of record NW_010566688.1, read on the forward strand.
GCTGTGCCCTGTGGATGCATTCCAGATAACAACTTCATCCTCTCTTTCCTTTATACTAGCCCTCAGTGGCCTCTGCCACCTGCATACAATTTTGTTGCATTCCTCTCAGCTTTTAAGCGTGCATTAACACCAACTGGGTTTTTTTTGGTGGAGGAGCTAGCAGATGTGGCATCAATGCTTTGTAGGTTCTTTGGCTCCTGTTAATGGTTAGATATGTTGTCCCTATTCTTTTTGTGAATATCTGCACTACCTCCAGATTGAGTCGGGTTAGCTAGTATGTAGCAATGTCTCTTCTGGAGAGTGGAAGTCTCTTACTGTATGGCATAGGGCACCAGTCTCTGGGGTTTTTTCATGTTTATCGTAAAATACAAACTGTTTAAAAATATGGTAACATTCACTCAGTGGAAGTTTGGTATGCTTGTTTCAGTTTTCAAATAGATCATACACACTTGAGTTCTGAAAATAAGTGGCAGTTTTCATCATTTGAGTAATCTGAAAGAGAATAAAAATTTCTGCTCATACCTCACTGATTGTAGAGTGGATTCAGTTCTCCTAAGACAGGCCATGTAAAATTAGGTGTCTAATCTAAGGCTGTCAGTTAGGTCCCTTCTGTAGTCATTGGAGAGGCTTGTGCTGATGGTTCATCCCATTCCTACTCACCTTAAAAACTATGTTAGGATTGTATGAATTTCTGGAGCTGAATTCTTTCTCCATTTAGTATCAAACCTATATGTGTAGGTTAGACAGCTGAACTGAAATCTCTGCTTAAGACCTCATTTCAGAAGAAACGGTTGTTGAGAAAGGGCTATTCAGGAGAAGAAAAAAAAAATTTAAGAATATACTTTACCAATTCTTAAGTCATGTTACAACTAAACTCATTCTTGTACTCACTTATTCGCCGGTAATGCAAGTCCTGAGTGTAAAAAGGTAGTCTTCTGTTTTCTAAGTGGGTAAAGGAAAAAATACTATTGTTTTGTTCAGCCGAGAGTTTGCAGACGCCTTTTGTTATAAAATTGAACTTTGCTTTATGAAATCTGGATGAAAGTTTTACAATTATACAGGTAAGTAATGGTATTTAGTGTAGATCTATCTGTGAACAAACTGGCTTGAGAATTATATTAGCATGCAAAAATAACTGTTTCCATTATTTTTCTAAGCATTCGCATTGCTGCTATATACACTTACTTCTCATAGGTTTCTGTTTACTACTATATCACTTGTAATATGTTTTTCAAGTAAATTATGTTCCTATTCATCTGTTTGTAAAAGCACATAGTATGATAGCATGGTGTGGAGTGTCACGTTTAAGAGCTGCTAAGAAGTGGGAGAGTGCCACTGATCTGTAAGAGGAGGTTGCGTACTTCTGCTTAAGAGCCGAGTTTCAATTTTACTTCAGTGTAAACTGAATTTATAGTCTGAAGCTTATTTTAGTCTCTGCTTAGGCTATTTACAATCTATCATAACATAGCTTTAATTATGAGGAGAGATCTGTTGTGCTTGTGCTTCTTTTATGATTTCTTTCACTTGTGGCGTTTCCTGGGAAGATCAGAACATCTTGCTTTATGCTGTATACTACAGTGCACTCAAAATGGAAAGTCCGGAGCTGTCCTGTTTGTTATTTGAAACAGGCATAGGGAGGCTCTGAAGTGTTAATTAAGTTCACTGGAACTGCTTTGAGGTAAATTTTTGTGACTACTCAGCAGTTTTCTAAAGAAAGGACAAGAAGAAAAATAAATATTCCATAGACAAGCTCAGAGAAAGCTTTTCTTTCTTATGTGGTATGTGTGGCCACCTGTTTTAGAGAGGATTTGCCTTTGGCTTTGGACATTCAAATGTTCACCTGTTTCTTATAATATAGTACTTTTGCAAAGGGAGGAAGACTCCACTTAATATTTTGAGCTACAAGTTGGTTTTGGTTTATGAGTAAAGGTGTGGGTGTCTATGTGTGTCTATATTTTTATATATATGTATCTGTGTGTAAATATAGCAATAAGTTCCATAAAATTTTCTCAAAATGTAAGTCTTCTCTGTATGGAGGGTTCACTTATGGCATTCTTGCTTGTCTTTTCCCCAAATGTGATATGTTTTATTGATGAAACTCCATTAAATTTATTTTAATTTCAAAACCTAATTATCAATACACAGGCACTGCATGATAGTTTTGCTTATCTGATGGATAAAACTGTGATGCCCTTATTGAAGCTACTCAGAGTAGTGCTCTTGCATTACTTTTCATGAATAAAAATTAAATATTTTTCCCCCTACATATTCCTTGCATAGTTCCCACTGTGGCTAATCCCTCATTTGAAGCCCAATTTATAAAACTGTTAAATACATCAAATCTAGCCCAATCTTACTTTTTCTAATGATTCTGTCTGCCAGATTTCTACAGACTGGTTTTAGGTTATGACAACAGAAATAATCACAAACAGTGTGGATTTTTCCTGAGCAGCATTTAGCAATGATGCTGTATATGTCGCTGAGGAGAGGCAGATGAAATAGGAGAAGCAAGAGACTAGATATTCTAGTGTGTTGAAACAATATGTACAGTCAATGAGAACTAGGACTTTGGAGATGGAGGCAGTTCAATGTAATTCTACTGTATACAGTAGAGCAGCAACTGTATTCCAGCAACCTTTTAACTGGAAAAATAATTAGCGAATTTGCATCGTATCATGTAGGTGAACCATTGGTTGATATCTGTAAATAAAGGGTTACAATAGATAGAAATAAACTGATTTAAAGGCAGGCATCGATTGGTTTGCCATAGGGATCTTTTTATTTGGGTTGTGTCTTGTTTAACATCTTCGTTAATAATCTGAACGAGTGGGTAAACTGCATGCTAATTAAATTCACAGATGATACTAAGTGGGGAGGTGTTGCAAACATAGGGTGGCCAGATTTTGTATGTGAAAATCTGGACCACCTGTCATGGCAGGCACAGAGAGGAAGGTTTTTAGCAGGGATGAGGGAGAGGGTGTGCACAGAAGGACTTGACAGCTTGTGGGAGGGGAAGAAAGACTGCCCACTCCACCTCCTCCTTAACCAAGCACACCCTCCCTTTCCTTCTCCAGCATCCTCTGGCTTGGATCCATTGTGTTTATGCTGTTTGCTATCCTCAGGTCATGAAAAATTTACTAGGTACCTATTAGCTGAAAAGCGAAACCTCTTAATCAGGGGTAGATGTGAAAGATTGAGGGAAGGGGAGGAAGCAGTAGCAAACTCCAGGCAAATCATCCCAGTAAGCTCATCTTCCAGCTACTGAAAATTTGGATGGCAGAATTTTTTTTTTTTTAAGATGAAGATTGGAAGCTGACCCTTCTATGTTAGTCTGATTTATATTGTTATGACAAATGTGGAGCTACGTATTTTATATAGAAGCTGTAATGGCAAAAGGGCACTACGCCTTCCTCTGAATCTGTAGACTGTTGTTTAATAGCTGATCTTACGTAAGTGGTTGTGGGCCGACAGGATTGTAGCTCATGATGCAAGGCACTGAGGGCCAAGTGGAAATGTTCCTTCCTCCTCTTTTTCCTGCTTATGTGTGATAGAAATGCTACTCTTGTGCCTCCTCCACTGGCCCGACCTGTTCTTTCTTGTGCTTTCCTTATTATTTACTAAGAACATGTTGTGTTTTGATCGTTTCTTTTCACTTAACGTTGCTTGGGAAACATAAGAGGTACATTTAATACTTTTGTTTCTGTCCTCCCAGGATTCTGAATAACAGGTCTGAAGAAACTTTGTCTATAACTTTGGCAGTCCATGATCATGTGAACACTTGAATAATGATATACTTTGAACCTCCCTTCAGCTTTCTGGAGATGATGCAGCATTGATCAAGGGGAGAGATCAAGATTGTATTCTTAATGAGACACCCAGTTTTAAAGCAGTAGCACTACTTTCTGCTTTTACTTTAGGCTCTGAATTTTTAACTGTCCTTGGCTGAGAAGGTTAACTTCATTCTTAATTTTTTTCTCATCCTACCAGTATGTATTGGATAACCTGTGGCCCTTACTGTCTCGGGGACAGTTTTGGGGAACCCTGAAGGACTCTAGCTTTTAGTAGTCACAAGGTCTGGCTCTATTTGCATATGTAGTTGTAGCTCTGTAGAAGTTAATTTACTTGAGAGAGAGGATTTGAAGTTTTGGGGTCTGGCAAAACAGTGTGCTTTCTAATTTTCTCAGTATTGTGCATTTTTCTTGGAATTTTGTTTGGCCAGCCCCCTTGCTCTCTGCAAGTTCAATGGCAACAATGCTGAAAATCACGCGATCCAATGTTGTATGTAGATGTTTGTTATGTATTTAGCTCTAATCCAGTTCCTTATTTATTACCTCAAACAATAGATGGTTCAAAGTGTAACGGCCATGTGACAAATGATGAGCATGTCATGCAGCCTTCTTGAAGCTTTTTACTCTTGGCTTTTGTTTCCTAGGCATCTTTCCCTGGCAGTGTTATGCAAATTAACCAATTAATGACAGACAAAATGGCCTTCCTGCATCGCCATGTTTGTAATAAGAAGGGCAATGCTGTAAGTCACGTACCTATTCAACGTGCTCTGTAGGCCACTGCGAGGGCATGATTAGCCTGACTGTGGAAGACAATTGCAGAGGCATCTGCTCGGTTAATTTTGAGAGAAAATTTACCAGATGGAGGCTGAAGATTTAAGTGATTAGAAGGTAGTAGATTGGAATACAAATTGGATTAAAAGAAATTAGATTGATATAAATCGAATTGAGTCACAACAGTTTGTGTTGTTTGTACCAAGGGGCAATGGATTATGGGAGAAGCAGATGCTCCAATGAGATAGGAATTAATGTGGCTTTGACGGTCCATCTGGGAAGGCCTGCATATCGAGTACATCCCTAATCTCTCTCTCCATTTATCAATGCCATAATGTTAATTAGTACTTCATTCATTAAGTTACTTACAGAGGAAAAAAAATCTCACCCTTAGCCCCTCTCTGCTTGAGGATTTGTTACTGTGCCAAGAAATGGAAATCTCTCTTTAGCTGAGCTAGTTACAGTTGACTGTTACGCTAGACCTGTGTCGTTTTCCTTGAGCTTGCTGCTGCTTTTGGCCTAAATGAAATTTATTGGGCTTTGGTTTGCAATAAGCGTCTTTTTATAAATCCAGCAGTATAGTTTTTGAAGTCCTGTCTTGATTCCTACAGAACACCAATCTCTAGTTACCAGTAATAAGCCTCCTTCTCACAGTTTTAATAAGGTACTATATATTCTATTTTATGTAGTTGCATAGCATTTTGGTTTATGACCAAGATATAGCAGTGACATTAATAGTGAGAGGCAGATTTTCCTTGGGAGAAAAACCAAGAAATTTTCAAGTGTGTGTGCATCTGTAGGATCTCTGTTAGAAAAAGTTGTGTGGAAGAAAAGTGCAGTACTTGAAACATCTGATGTGAAGCTTGTCCTCAGCTCTGCAAAACTATCTAATGACATAACTGTTGGCTTTTAAGTGTATTTCTCTTATCTAAGCTGTATTCTAGAAGATAAATGCTTGGGTTTTTAAACTCTGAAAAGTGACATGAAATCATAACTTGAGTTTTTTCATTAGCTGGGGAAAATTGCAAAAGGAAAAAAACCCTGTAAAATAGTTAACAAATATACCAGGTTTGTGAAGGCATTGAGTTAAATTATTTTTCTGGCCACAGACTTCTGTAAATAAAAGCGAGGTAATAAATTAGAAGCATGTTTAGTAAAAATGCAAAAGAGAGGAGTGACTTTTCTCTCTTTCCTCCCCCAAGTACACGTTAAGTATGATGCAGTAAAGTTATATTAAGATATTCATGTAGAGTGCAAACATTGGCAAGCATCAGTCATCATGCAAGCATCGTTGTAGTGTCAACCTTAAACTTTTCTTTATATTTTTCCATAAATATTTGATTTGTTTTCCTAGATGGCAAGGAACCTTTGATTCCACTTCATGTAGAAAGATAACTGCAGCTGCAGTCCTTTAGTTATTAATCAGAACAGTGTTTTATTTATATATAAAAGCTATGTTGCTGCTCTGCTGATGGAACCTAAAATGTCAAAGATACCTACAAGAATGTCTCACATTATACCCATCTGTTCTGGAGAAAGTAGGTTCGCCACAAAATAGTTTTGCAGATTAAAAGATTCTTTTATCATGTTTGAGGGTTGTTTTTTAATCTGTTGGACACATGCCATTAAAAAAACCTGTCTCATGAAAAATTTAGAGTTTTTCCTCTAAATAAAGAATGTAATAGGCATGAGTGGGCAAGAGGTTGGGAGGGAACATAGCTGGGACAGCTGACTCAAATTAATCAAAAGGATATTCCATGCCATATGATGTCATCATCATGCTCAGCGATTAAAAACTCATGGAAAGGAAGATAAAGGGGGGACATTTATGTTTATGGCATTTGTGTTCTCAAGCAACAGTTATGCATGCTGAGGCCCTGCTTGCCAGGAACTGGCTGGACATCTCTGCTTGCTGATGGGAAGTAGTGAATGAATTCCACCCCCCCTCCCTTTTTTTTTTTTTTTTTTTTTTGCTTTGCTTGCATGCACAGCTTTTTTTTTCCCTTTTAAACTGGCATAATCTCAACCCACGAGCCTCTTGCCTTCCTTCTACTTTCTACCCATCCCATGGGAGAGGGTGGTGAGTGAGCAACTGGGTGGGTGTTTGGCTGTAGACTGGGGTAAACCCACCACTGTTTAAAGATGGAATTTTATTTCATTAATTTGTCTAGACAGCATTCATTATATTTACTGAAGATAGCAATTTAAAAGTCAAAGGTTACAACCTGAGACAGTGGAATCTACTCTATATTTTCTACTTACTTCCTCTACTGCTATTTTAACAAATTTACTTGCTTACAGTAAACAATTTGAGAACTACCTAGGAGTTTGTTTCACCTCCTGTGATGCCAGCCCCTTTTATTCCTGTGCCTTTGTGTAGTGTGGTTTGCTCTAGAACGACATGAATTAAATAAGTTATACCCTTGAAAGAAGCTTTTAGAAGGTTTTGTTGCAGCAGTGCCCTTGCCATTCCACAGCTCTGAGCAGTGGTTATTTATCAGTAATAACGTGCTCCATTATAGTGATCTCTGTTGATTCTACTAAAGACAGGGTAGACAACATTGACTTCAGAGTCAGTGTCTTTACTGTTTCAGAAAATCTCCCTCTTTTTAATGTATAAAGGGTAAAATAATGCTGCAGAAAGGTACTGTGAAGTGTGTATCCCTTGAAAGGCAAGATTGTTCCTAGCTGGGACTGCCACTAGCAACAAGCAGGGTTATGTATGTATAGCTGGCTCAGAAACTGGTCCAAGAAAGCCACTCACTGGACTTGTGCCTTCAGTCTAAAGTACTGAGAGAGACTTTTTTGCTGTGTGCCAGCTTTGGGTTGTAAATACATGAAACAAAGAGGTGAGAGAAAAATCAGTGAGGGCTGCTTAAAAAGAGATCCAAGAGTTGGCAGAGTTACTGGGAGTGTTTGTGCTCTGTTACCAGGCCCAAGAGCATTAAGTCCAATTTTGGCTGCAGAAATTGCAGAATTACATTTTATAATCTAATGGGACAGATAACTGGATGGCTTCTGAATGAGAGAAGGAAAAGAAAAAAGATTCACCTTGTAAATAGAGATGATTAACTGTTTTGGATAAAGAAACATGCCATTTTATTTGCTACAGGTATAAAGGTAACGAGGTAGAAAGGTGACAAAATACACACAGTGAGGTATGTAAGACATTTGTGAAACATGCATGGAGAGCAAAAAGAAAGGGCACAAGGAAAAAAGTGTGGTGGTTTTGCTTTTTTGGGGGGGACAACATGTGAAAGAGGATGTTGGGGAGTGGGGAACTACAAATATTGTCTTAACAAAAGACACTCTCTCAGGTGATTATATATATATAATTGTGCTATAAATGCAACAAGAGAAAGTAGAGTTAAGACAATAAGGTATTTGACACAAATTTAAATGACGTGTTAAGTTTCTAGTTCTAGGTCTAGAATATGACCTCAGATATCAGTGTGGTGACTGTTGAAAAACTTGTGACAATTTGGTGATCAAACCATGCAGTACACAAAAAAGAGGCAGTATTTGCAGTAACGTATTTATTTATAAAAACTTTGGAAAAAACCCAAACCACCAAACTTCTAAATATGTAAAGAGACAAATGCGTGCCATAAAGCACCAGTATGAAAATTGTGGTGATCTTTTGTGTTTGGGATATAAGGTGTTTTATAAAAATGAATTCTGTAGGTAGAAATAGCATGTGACAATTTCCTTTAGAAGTTGGTTGTTTTCAAACATCAGGTGTCTGAATGAGTCTTTAAAATGCAAGCTAGCAAAAGGTGAAATGAAGGGGCATTTGCAAACATACCCCTAAGTCTTGTATTGACATACGTAGCAGAGATACAGTTGTGAGGAAGTTTATACTGATTCCTAGATTCTTCCACTTTTGAGTATATGAAGGTGTATTTACTAAATATGGAGTTAGAAAAAGTAGGATTAGAAGCTTTCTTCCTAGAGCTTGACCTGTTTCTATCCTTGCATTTTTGCAAAAACTTTTCTATAACTAGTTGAAGCTTTCAAAGAGAAACAATTTGACCAATGGCCAAGGTGTAATCTGTAGTTTTCTAAACCAAGAGATTACAATGAACTTTTGATATCTGTCATATTATTTTCAGTTTCATTTTGAGCTTTGCTGCTTAATTAATACCGATTGGCTGATAGTTGCTTAAAATTTTACAGAAGCTTATTTTAGGATGTTTGGGTCAACTTTTAAATTAATGTCTCGATATTGTCTGCTTGGCATCCACAACTGGTGTGGTTCAGAGGAACAGGGCGGGCCAGTGTCAGCAGTGAACACAGTGGCTGCAGCAAGTAATTTAGAACACCAAAGTTAAATGCCTGCTGTGCTTTACAGTAGGAATCCCCAAACTTCCTCAAAATATTATTTCAAGACTGCTTCGGATGGGTGAAATGATACTGATTTCTGTCACTGTTGTCTAATGTTCTTTTTGTAATACTTAGACCCGATTTCCATGGCATGCGAAGTGTATAACTGTTTACATCTGTAACTTGAGTAGGATTTTTCTAGGTTGCACTATGTAAGGATAGCTTTGAAATCCGAGTGGACCAAACTGTTGCTTCTGACTTGCAGAACTCACATTACCCTAACTACCTTGAGGTATGTCTGTCTGTTTGTCACTTCTGTGGTTTTGTCTAGCTGTGAGATACCAGGTTTTTTATTTTCAGGTTTTAAGATATTGTATTGTTAGTGACACGAGAGAGGTTTTCATGAGTGTAAAAATGAAGGAAGAGATAAGAAAGTAAGTTTCCTTGGCTGAAGTAGCTCTGTGTATAGTCTGCTGTAAAAGTTAGTGTGTCAGAACTGTCAAACTTACCTAAAAATATTGTTAAAATTTAAATTACAAATGTGTTGTGGAGTAAAAATAAGTTATTAATCAGAACTAAAATACAGACAAGGTTCATAATTTTTTCTAATGGTGCAACATTGTGAAAATTTTGACTTGTGTAGTAAAATATTTATATGAAAGTTAAAGACCAGATAATTTTAAGATTATTTGAAGAAGCTTTTTGAAGACAGGTTGAAAGTTCTCAATTGGAGAACTACCTTCTGTGATTTTGTGGAGTTTATATAGCATTTTATTTACAAAGTTAGTCTGATTTCACAGATTGTGGCAATTGTATCCTAATCTGATAGCTATTTGACTCATGATTCTTGAAGGGATCTGGACCAGATCATCATTTGAAAGCTTTTTTTATACCTCTTGTTTCACTTGAATACTGTTAAAATCAGTGTAATTTCATGTTTATTCATTTTTAACGCTTTTAAAGATTTTATTTTTTAATAATGTTTCAGATGGTTGTTATCATCTATCAATAGAAAGTTTTAGACTTTGGAGAGCCTGTTGTTTTCAACTCAAAGGTATAAAATTTACTTGCTCCTAATTGGCTATTGGTTTTTACAGTGGTATGAGGGAAGATGAAAAACTTCCCTTTGGCTGATAAGAAGCCGTTGTTAGTTGCCCAGTGCTATGATGATAATATGCTAGTTGTATAATAAGTTGTTGTGCTGTCTATAAACAACGTCTGTTGTTTTTCTTTCCATCCTTGACCTGAAAAAGAGCTAAAAGATGTTTGGTGGAGTCAGGCATGCACTTGTGCTTCACTTTGCTAAATTCCAGAGTGGTTTTGAAAGGCTCCCAAGGGAAGAGCTGTTGTGCTTGAGCTCTACTGGATGAAAAGAGAGAAAAACCTCTTGCTCTCTGTTTGATGATTTTCCTCTGTATATATCACAGAATAGTTTGGATTAGAAAGGACCTCTGGAGGTCATCTGGCACGTGTGTGTGTGTGTGTACATTTTACATAGATAAATATAGATGTGGTATGTATCTATATGTTATATGTACGGCATATAAATACAAAGACATATATACACATAAACCTTTTAATTTGTTCTGCTTTTCAGCATATAAATACAAAGACATATATAAAGACACATAAACCTTTTAATTTGTTCTGCTTTTCATATCTGGAAGTGTTCCCCTTCTCTCCCTATTATTTTTTTTTTAAATGATTTTTATCATCTTCTTGTTTAATGTCAGTGAACATTAATGAAACCCACACTTGAAATGGAGCAGCTATTCTAATTTCAAAAGCCAGAGCTTTTTTTTTTTAGAAAGAAAACCTACAAGTAAGGGTGGTTTGAGTTTGTTGGGTTTTTTTGGTGGGGGGCATGTGTGTGTAGGTTGGTGTGTTATTAAGTAAATAGTTGTCTGTTGCCTGCTTCCAGGGAACATAGCTATGGTAGATATTTTACTTCTTGATCAAACTCTAAACCATACTGCTTTGCAACAAACAAATCAGTGTAATTTCCCCATTGAAGAAGTGACTTGTATTTATAACATCACTTTTTACCTGGGGAAAAAAAATGATTCATTTGCCTGTGAATCTATATACCAGTTTTGACGGATATCATGCTGTTACTTATTCCTCCTCTCATAAATGCACCCCTAACATGCTACGTTGCACCACAAGCAGTGTGATGGAATGCAACGATTTCTATAGAGTGGTAAGACTGCAAAAAAAGTTACAAAGCAAAGAGAACAAGCACTGAGAAGAAAGGCAAGAATATAGCTAACCTATTTGCAATATGGATGGTCCTAATGCACTTCTGAGAAGTGCTGTATGAAAAGGCAGGTAAACTTTGTTATTTCATATTGTGTGAGAAATGATCTACTAGCAGACTTCTTAATCAAGATAGATCTTACACTGTTAAAAACAACGCAGAACTGTTCTGCTCTGTGATGGATATTCTGATTTTTGGCCTATAATATGTAGATCAGGGGTTTCTTATTATTCCACCCCCACACCCTCTCCCCAGTTGAAGTGTGACACTTGTATGTTGGTGTGTGAGGAGAAAATAATTGAAGAAAAGAGAATTAGAATATATTTCCATTGTCTTTATGGCAATTTTTGAATGCTTCCCCTGATATAATTTCATACAAGGAATAGGGTGCTTATGCTGTGGCCCTGGATTATTGCCCACATCAAAAAAAATTTTGAATTTTGTGTTTGCAGTGTTTCTTTATGATTAAAGTTGATTACAACTCGCTTAACAAAGTCACAGTTTTATACAAGAGAAACTTAATAGAATCAGCCTTCCAGTAAGATTTGGTCAAATGTTTTTAATGACAGTTATTGATCTCTCTTGTCAACATTGCCTGCTACCCCTTCTTGGCAGACATAGACTGTAGGAAAGGTGTCTTATCTGCAGATACATGCACTGGGGAAGTTAGGATGTGTGCTTAATGGATCAATTTTGCTCAAGGAAAAGCTTTCAGAGGACCTTGTCATAGCTGACGCAGCTTTGAAGAAAAACCTTACCTTGGAAACAGTCATATCTCTGGAGTCTGTTCCCATCTGCCAAATCTCAGGGGAGGGGGAGAGATTGTAAAGTAAAAATTTTTGAAATGTAATCTTTACCATGTCACTTTGCCTAGAGGAATGCATCTAGGATAATCAGCCTGATGCCAGTGCATCAGCCTGTACTCCAGTTGAGTTTTCTCATTATCTCAAATTTTTTGTACATTATCTTTTGTTCGAACTAGGATGTGACTGACTGGATCTCTATTTGAGATCTCTGTTTGCTTTCAGTCAATTCTGTAGTTAAAAGGGTAGTGAAAGCAACATAGTTATTCATTACATCTAACAGATATGTGCAATAAGTGTTTCTGATAAGTACTTCCTAAGTGGAACAAGGCATATGAAGAAGCAGGAAAATGAACAGTAACTGTGACTGTCTTTCAGTAGATTTAACTAAGGAGCTGCAGGAGTGTCTTTTTTCAAGCTTAATGTTATCTGTCAGACGTGTTAGAGTCTGCATAAGGAAAAGAAGAACCTAAGCCTGGCTATGTGACAGATCCTACATAGCCAGAAAAGATTCTGCAGAAACTTTTGTAGCTATCTGTCCTGTCCTTAAAGCACATTATTCTTTTAATTGTGATTTTAATACCTTAATTTCGGGCTTTTTTTTTTCTTTTGTGCAGTGAAAATAACCCAGGATTCTAACATAACGAAGGTTCTTTGGCATTAAAATACATCTTTGGAGCTGTCCTCTAAGTAAAATTGATTATATTCAGGCCTTTTCCTTCCTGCATCTATTACTTTCTGTTGCAGGAGATTTTTTTTTTTTTTTCCCTGTTACGGCTTTGCTGTTTCTTTTCCTGATAAACAGGCCTTTTTCAGTGTCTGAGGGAGAACATGTGTTGTTGGCAAAACTCTTATAAGGAATGCATTCAAAATGCTATCAAAAGCACAGAACAAGCTAATAATCTCTCAGACACAATATTGATTGCTTTCACTTGTAGCAGGCAAAAGCTTTGAAATGTCAATATGACTTTTTTTGGTTGATGTTTCTTTATTCTACTACTATTTTATAGTAAAGCATATATTAGGAACTTGTCTTTCAAGTTCGTTTGTCTTTCAGGCATTACTTTTTTCTGAACTAAATATATAATACACCTGCTAAGGATGACCTATCAGAACTATTGAACTGAAAATATTTCAAATGTATGACAAAATGGAATACATCACATCATTTTTTTAAACTTCCCTTTGCATAGCAATAAAAAGAGAACAGTAGGGGGGTTGGAATAGTAGGTGGCAGCTCTAGCAGGGATGATGTCTGGTATGCATAGTGTTAAATGGCTGTTATTCCTGTTACTGAAAATTTAGTCCTGCTTTCTTTTTTTATCCAAGTGTATTAAAGCCATGTCTTTGGAATGTTAGAAGAAATCAAAATGTGAGCCTTCAGAAAGGATATAAAAGGAGAACAACTTAGGAAGAGCTTTTCTGTATGTAGAAAGTCAGGTAGGAAAAAGCTGGAAAAGAGGTGAAGTGATGCAAATAAATGGTGTGTCAGACAGCTGACTCACTGGTGGCCAGCAGTGACAGGTGGAGATAAAGTCAGAAAGGAAGAGAGAATATTGAGGAGGTTCTTGAAGGCAATTCCAAGATCTGTTTTATGAAAAACAGTATCACGTATTAACATTTAAACTGATATAATATTGTTTTTTCTTTAAAATTGCGCAGTAGTTATAATAAAATCGCTATCCTTGCTATTAACCGCCACTAGTCCAGTAGTCATGAATGTTTTGGTGACTTGAGAAATGAATGAAATGGCTGTGAATTTAGTCTGTACTGTTGCTTCTCCTGTATGACAGACCATTGGTTTTGTAGCTGCGTATATAAAGAGTAGGCTTAATAGAGGTAATCAACTTTTGGTCTTCATGTGAAGCTAATAAATTAAAACTGGAGGAGCGTGAAGTGCAATAAATGAGAAGTCTTTTCCTTGAAATTTGAAAGATGGCCTAGGAGGACTAGAAGGTGAACTGCCAAATTCCTTTTTCTGTGAAGATATGTGTATATATTACACAGGTGTACACACACAGAGAGCACATTATCTTTAGGGTAGGGATTGCATAGTGGCTTTGTGGAAATGTAGCAAAAAAGAATAGAATATTGACTCTTTGTTTTAGTTTTCTTCTAGCTGCTGTGTCTCTATAGCAAATCCATTTCTTTAATTGGATGTATGAATTTTTATTAATCAAAGAAATTTACCCTGGTTGATCCTATAGCCAAATAACCTTAAAAAAATTAATTGGCTATAAGAACTTTTATTAATCAATTTTTTTAGGGCTATTTAGCTACAGGATCAACCAGGCTAAAGTGAAAATAATAGTATACAAATAGAATACCTATCAGTGTAACTGTAACTATATGGTACATTGGAACCCTGAGGAAATTTAGAAGGAAATCTGAGCATATTACAGCAAATCCATGTTGGCAATCATGAGAAACCAAGTCAGAACACTCATGATGCTGAACTGGTCAAAATGAATGAGTGACCATCATCTCTTATATTTTCCAAAAGAATAGTCTTAAAGGTGATTCTCAGGGAATGTCTTGTCCAACACATCTGAATTGAATGACAACAGGGGAAGTGGGAGAGCAGAGTGTCTTCAGACACCTAAAGTACAATATTGCAGTGTAGGGTTTTTTCTACTTTTGTCAACTTCGCTCACTTTTTACTTTCTTTCACTACTTTGATTAGGAAGTATGGACGTACACAAGTTAGTAAGATAGGAAGGGGAGTATAAGAGCAGGTAGTGAATATATTTCAATGTGTGTGCTGCATCTGGACATACAAATAACTGGAGCTTCCTCTCGCCTTCTTGTGGCAACGTGTTTCCTCTAGCAGCTTCCTCTCGCTCAGCTCCGGTATGAGGCTGGGCTTCACACCTTCAGTGTCCTGACCTCCATAGTTGTTAGCAATGACTGATGCAGAAATGATTCACATAAAGGTAAATATGAATGCGAGACTGTTCATTACCTGTAAAGTGACAGTTTATCACAAATCTGTAAAGTCACCAATTATTATTGGGAAGTACAGCATTGCCCATTAGTCCACATTTATCAGGTCAGCAATTACCAGTAATTACCAGGCTTTGTTATCTGAAAATGAAAGCTGTGTTTGTCAGAGTGCTAAAACATTGTCTTGCAGTATCTTAGACAATGTAAATTGGTAACTTGATGTGCACTTTAAAATGAAGATGACTTTATTCACAAGTAAACATGCAATAGAACAGCATTAATGCTTATTGAATGATTTAACAGGGGATTTCATGATCCATATTTCAGTTTTCACTAACTGTAGACTGTTTACCATAGGAATTTCAGACACATTCTTTATGAAATGGCAGTTGACATGCCTGAGGGATGAGATGTGGTCCAGAGGGACCTGGACAAGCTTGAGAAGTGGGCCTGTTTGAACCTCATGAGGTTCAGCAAGGCCAAGTGCAGGGTCCTGCCCCTGGGTCAGGGCAACCCCCAGTATCAGTACAGGCTGGGGGATGAAGGGATTGAGAGCAGCCCTGCCAAGAAGGACTTGGGGGGACTGATGCAAGAAAGGCTGGACATGAGCCGGCAATGTGCACTCGCAGCCCAGAAGGCCAACTGTATCCTGGGCTGCATCCAAAGCAGCGTGGCCAGCAGGTCGAGGGAGGTGATTCTGCCCCTCTACTCTGCTCTGGGGAGACCCCACCTGGAGTCCTGCATCCAGCTCTGGAGCCCTCAGCACAGGAAAGACATGGACCTGTTGGAGTGGGTCCAGAGGAGGGCCACAAAAATGATCCAAGGGATGGAACAGCTCTGCTGTGAGGACAAGCTGAGAGAGTTGGGGTGGTTCAGCCTGGAGAAGAGAAGGCTCCAGGGAGACCTTATTGCAGCCTTCCAGTCCTTAAAAGGGGCTTGTAAGAAAGATGGGGACAGACTTTTTATCAGGGCCTGTAGTGACAGGACAACGGTTAATGGTTTTAAACTAAAATAAGGAAGATTTTGACTAGATCTAAGGAAGAAATGTTTCCCAATGAGGGTGGTGAAACCCTGGCACAGGTTGCCCAGAGAGGTGGTAGGTGCCCCACCCCTGGAAACATTCCAGGTCAGTTTGGATGAGGCTCTGAGCAACCTGCTCTAGTTGAAGACATCCCTGCTTACTGAAGGAAGATTGGACTAGATGACCTTTAAAGGTCCCTTCCAACCCAAAGGTTGTATGAGTCTATGAAATGTGGAAAAATTCTACATTTAAGTAGAAGTACTAGTATCTACCAGTAGAAGCAAAAATGAAATAATAATATAAAAGCTAGACTTGGCTGATTCAGTATTTTAACTGGAAAATTTCAGGGACCTTTTCACTGAAATAAATGTTGCTATTGGCAAAGTAGTTTTGAATGTGTTGTGTGGTTTTTTTAATGTATAGTTTTATATATTTTTTCTTTTAACTCGGTTCTGGCTTGTAAATTTGAACAATAGCAAACAGGGTGAATGTGAACAACAGCAAACAATTAGCTATATAGTCTTACTTTCCTGTTTACCTGGGCAGAAACAAGTGAAAATATTTTAATCCGTTAAGGTGAGAAATTAAAACGTGTGATAAAGCAGTGCATTAATACTGTTCCATCAGTTGTCTCCTGCTACTTGGCAGTATTTCTGATTTACCCACTGAGGACTACTGAACTTAGTAACTTAGATTACTAATGAAATATTGCCTGAGCGCCTCACCCATGTTAGGTTTTCTGGCACTAGTAGCATCCACTGTACTATGACATTTACATCAGTTCACATCTGTCCCAAAGCCATGTTTTCTGAAAGAGTCTGAATTATTTCTACTAATAGGTTTCTAATCAGTAGATATCAGAAGCTGCCCTGCAGATGCTGCTTCCTTCCTTCTTTGCCTTATCCCCAAAAGCTGTTTGAAGGAGAGAACATTGAGTGTCTAGTAAAGTACTGTAAACAGATGTGGTGGTTTTGGCTATAGCAAAACTTTATCAGGAACTTCAACAGCATTAAGGCAGAATGATTTATTTATTTCCACCCCCCAAGGCTATTATATTGAACTAATGTTGAAATCCAAAGACTATGAGGTTGTTTATACCTTCACCACATACTGAAAATCATCCTCGTCTATCTTTTTCTAGCTTAGATTCTCACACACAAAACTAACAATCACACGCATATTGCTGGGGTGTGTGATTAGCAGTATTCCAGGTGACACTGAGGTTATGTTGAATGCTGTACTTATTTTCTGTGCTTTTTGTGCCTTGTCTGGTAGCATCAAGACAGAATGTCATTATATATAATTCTTTTATAATTTCACCTTTTGGGATTTTTTTCCTTGTTTTTGTATTAGTGTTAATGTCAGAGTATCTCATGTTGTGGTGCATGCTAGAAGTGCAATAGAATCATTGCTTTTTTTTGCTTTTGTTTTTTTATGTTCAGTAATGAATTGTAATTGTGAATTGCTTGGCCTGTGGCAGAAATATCTGTAAAATACACGATGAGGTTTTAAAGAGACACCAGTATAAAAGGATAGGGAGGTAAGCTGAACAGACATGGCTTATATCTTGACTTTTGTTGGAGTAATCTTAGTAACCTTTTGTTTAATGCTGCAGTATGAACCAGGAAACATTAATATTAAAGGTAGGATACTATAATGGACTTGCACATTATCTTTTTAACGTATGTTTTGGGTTTTTTGTTTTTGAAGAGTGGTTTTAATTATTATGATTAAATAATAATTAAAGAATAATTATTAATGACTATGAAGTAATAAGAAAAAAGATGAGCCTAAAACTTTGTGAATTAGTTGATGAGGCATATATGAAACTAATCTCGACACGTGTAATAACCAGTCATCTGCAATAGCTATGTAAACCTTAATGTACAGTAAGTATTAGAGTATTCTGAGTATGTATTCAAGGAAGTTGTCATGGACAACTGCTTCATGGCAGCTGTCAGTTAGTCATGATATCGTAGGATTTTTCCCAAAGGTGTGCGTTTGCTGAACAGCATGTTACAGCTTATTTGAAGTCACTGAAGTCCATCATAGCAATGACTTAAGGACTTTTCAACTCAGGGGTTATTCACACGCTCTGTGCGTGCATGAAGTATCCCTGTATTGGAAATCCTTGAGGGAACAATGGAGAAGGAAGCTGTGTGGGTAGTCCAGGATACAACACCAGCTGCCTGCTTCAGTGCAGCCACTTACCTTCAGTAGATCATGGTTCCATTTCACCCTCCAGTAAAAGAAAACTTATCATTTTCTGCTGGGTTAGTTCAGGGGGTTAATAATTTTTCTCTTCCTTCTGAATTACATTGTATTTGTAAGAGTATTGGGAGGTGGGGTGGAGGGGAGCCATAACGGAAGAATCCAAACCTAACTAGGAAAACACCGTTTGGGACTGTCATTGTCTGGCATGTAGACAGTGTCTGTGTCTGCTAGAAGAGATGCAATGGAGTCAAGTTTGGTTTCCCTTGTTCTTTCTAAATCAGAGTATCCTTCTGGAATAGCTTAGTTAGTGCCCAGTTCAGTTTTGAAGGAGGGAATCTGTTGTGCTCTGTGACTGATTTCTTGTGTGTGTTTTTCTTCCCCCTTCTTAAGCACGTATTGAAGGAAATAACTCGCGGCACTAGATAGCTGAAGGTACACCCAGCCATCACAGGAATAACAGTGCCTGAGCCTTTGTCCTTGCTGATTGGCATGGTCTCTGCTGCCCACATCTCAACCCTCTCTTGTGAACAAATTGCTTAATTAGGATAGAGTGAGGTAAACATCGGTTTTGTGATAAACACCGGTACTGAAGAGGAAGAATTAGTCCTACTATTATGACCAGAGGAGGGGTTTTGGATTGGACTCTATAAGGTGGAAGGTTTAACACTTTATGGGAGACAGCCCTTTTCAAAGGGTTGAACATGGCCTGTAATTCTCTGTAGAATGTACTAGTTAGAGTTTTGAACATTATCAACAATCCTTTGTCTATAAAACCCCTAATATTTTGGATCTGCATTTTTCATTTTTTCCCCACTAATTCTGTTACACTGTTAACCATTTATCAAAATTTAGTCATATCTGTTCTCTGACTTAAGTCCATCTATAGTTTCAGAAACACCTCAGCTCTGGTGTTCTTACTGACACTGCTAGTAGGAATTTCTTAACACAGCTAGTAGGTTTTTGTTTCTTTTGAGAATATGCGACGATGTAAGTTGGTGGACTTGTGTGGATAGTATTATATATGTCTCTAGTCAATGTATGAAGTTTGCTTTTAATCTCATTTACTGTGAAATTTGTAATCTTTTACTTTAATGGTGATTTCAGTCTTTGTCAATGTTGTATACCGGGTCATGATCTAGAGATACTTTTTAACTGCCAATTCTCCTGTTAAATTTTAAGTGTCTTTTTGTCAATAGAAGGGAGAATGAAATACATCTCTTTTTTCTAAACGTGCTCTTAAGTTTATCTGTGCTTAGGTATAAATTGTTTGTGTTTTTTCGTATAGTGGCAGGACAGATTATGGATACCTTTGCTATACTGGTAATAGAATCTGGTAGCCACTGAAAGAGTCCATTTGTGCAGCAGTGGTATAACAATTTATTGCTACGGCAAGCCTTAGTTTAATGACCTGAATGTTAGTAAAACAGAAGTCCAAAGGTGGATTCAATCTGAAGAATGGATCCTTATTTCGTTCTTCATAACTTTTGGAGTAAATGAGGCATTGACAATATTTTTAAATATGTAGTGCCTAGAATATAATTAAGATGCTGATGTTAAATCACTTTTCTACAGCTCAGCAAAACTACTGATCAGAAAATTGAGACAAATGTTTCACTAACCTGCGGAAGCTGATACACCTTGTATGTAAAAAGTGCAGTCCAATTATACTAGCATGGCAGCTCTACTAAAAGGATTTTCAGGATCCATGCTAGAAAAGATTATTTGTGCTGACAGTTAGGAGAGCTGACTTGATTTTTATGAGAAGCAATATAGAGGCATGAATTACTGTCATGTGTTTGTTGCAGTAAATCTGTTAGGCTAATATGGTCCAATTAAGTATGCAGTAATGAACTATATCTGAATGACTGATGATGAAGGTAGGAGTGCTGGACTTTGATTTTCTGTTGGGTGACACCGTTCTTGTGTTTACTCACCTCCACAATTTGTCTATTAAGAGCTGTAATGAGGACCATAACAACTGTGAAATAATTGTCTTGTAAAGAAAAAGGGTATTGCAGGATTTGGCTAGTGTTGTGATACCGTTGAATTTTTTTGACAAGAATTCAGTGGAGATTTGGGATGCTGTGACTTGTCTTAGTGAAATTACACTACATGGTAAAGGCTGTAATGGAAGGTTGTCACTGGGACTTTCTCCAGGGTGGTGGACCCAGCACAAATCTCTTCCACATACCTTACTTTTATAGGGTCTCCCCTCCACCAGCACCTTTCTTCCTTATTCCAGGACTTTGCTGGAGAAAGTGGTGGACTATGTTCAGGCTCTGCTGCTTCTGTGCCCCAGGCAGTGGGAAAGCAACTGAGTGTAAAGGAAATACAGAAAAGCAGAACAGTGTGTCGAAGTGGCTGCACAGAAAAATACAGGGCAAGGCAAAAATTTGCTATTGTAGAGGGCACAAAGTTAGTATTGTAGAAACTTCAGCATTATCAATAACTAGTTGTCCTGATGGGTGTGAAGGCTTAACAATGGCATATTCATCATCAGTATTGTAAAGTGAAAACTAGTATTCTGGTGGGCAGTTGAAAGAAGAAATGTTTTTTGGGGTAGTATTACTTTCCAGTGATAAAGGGAATAATTGTTTACTTAATCTTTAGTACTGAAAAAAAATTAAGTGGAAAAAGTAAAACCACATTCTTTCCAAGGTATGCTGCATGCAGACTGAGCTGCTGGAGCATGCTCAGGGATAACCCAGGGTTCCAGATCCCTGGTTAGATACACTGTGTAGAAATGCTGGAGATGTTCAACTCTCAGTAACCGTGTAACCAGGGTTGTGATGCAGTGTTGATGGGAATTTAGGGATACTGCAAATGGGTTAGAAAGTGCTTTTGCAGATAGAAGATGGACACCAAAAAGCAAAGCGAAGAAAAGGATGAATGCAGAGAGAAGGACAAGGGAAATAGACCTATAGTGATTTCCAAGACACTGGTGTTTGCAATGCACTTTCAGGTGCATGTTTGCCTATATTGTATTTGTGTGTGTGTGTGTGTGTGTATGCATTCAATCCACCGAAAATTTCTACTGAAATTATTTCAGGTATTTTGAACAGTTAAAGTTGCCAACTGTTATACTAGAGATATATAAAGGACCGAATACTTTCAAGTTTCAGTTGTGGGTTGTTGTTTTTTTTTTGTTTTGTTTTTGTTGTTGTGGTGTTGGGGTTTTTTGTGGTTTTTTTTTTGTTTGGTTGGTTTTTTTTGTTGTTGTTTGTTTGTTTTTTTGGGATTGTTTTTTTTATTTCTTCTATTTCCATACCTGGGCTGTTTGTGGAAAAGAGATGCAAAGCGTACATATAAAACTACAAAGAACTCTTAACCAATGGGTGGTAAGACACAGTGTTTTTGGATGTCCATCTATTGCGTCTGGCAGATGAAAGGTTGTGAAAGCAGTAGCCATGAGTAGAATCTGGAAGCACACAGGGATCTAGAAGCAAATGTAAATAGAAAGATTATTGGAACAAGGAAGAGATTGTTGTGTATGTATGTGTAACAGACCCTCCTTTAAGCCCATTCTGTGTATGGTATGGCTTTGATAATGCCTTAGAGATGTGTATCTGTAGTCCAACTCAAGTTTTTAGCTTTGAAAGTGTCTGATACAGTCTCTGATAGCAGATAAAACAATATCAGATGTGTAAAGGTTCTCCTGTTTTTTCTTTTTAAATTTTTGTGGCATTAAGAGTAACTTGTGAGAACTCTTTGTGCAGCCTAAAGTTAAAATAGATTGTTCTTTTCTCCCTCTTTCCTTTTCCTTTTCTCTAGGATCCCGTCTCCGCCAGGAGGACTTTCCACCACGGATTGTTGAACATCCTTCAGATGTGATAGTCTCTAAAGGAGAGCCCACAACTCTGAACTGTAAAGCTGAAGGACGGCCAACTCCTACTATTGAGTGGTACAAGGATGGAGAGCGAGTGGAAACAGACAAGGATGATCCGCGCTCCCACCGTATGTTGCTGCCCAGCGGATCTTTATTTTTCTTACGTATTGTGCATGGACGCAGGAGTAAACCTGATGAAGGAAGTTATGTTTGCGTAGCAAGGAACTATCTCGGAGAAGCTGTGAGTCGCAATGCATCTCTGGAAGTGGCATGTAAGTAGTGTTATATGATTAGCACTGTGTAAAACTTTATAGTTGCTTTTATGCTGTCATCCAGCACTTGCATGCAGTCAGCAGTCTCAGAGATAACAAATGTAGATAACTGTGGCATTTGGTCATTAGTTATACCTCTTAGTCAAGGCATTTTTATATGTGTTTATACAGTAGCAGCGACCGTACAGAATACGTGATTTATACTGAAGCAAGGTTCTAGCCAGTGCATAGTCATGATTGGCACAAACACCAACGAAGGCTAATTTTCCTTCGAAGAATAATCTAATTTTTAAATTATGACTGAAGTTGGTCATATTGCAACTAATGTGGAAAAATACCTGTCATTTAATATAAGGTGTACTGTCTGTTTCTTTTTATCTAGTCATCTGTTACTGCAACAGAAGCAGACAGCTTCTTGGTGACTCGTGTTCTGTGTTGCTGAAAACCTCAATATATGCTCCTCTATCATAAACTTGATACAGGCTTCATTCATTATGTGTATGGCAAGTGAAATTGTTGGCCATTTCTCATATCATCCAGAGCAGTCCTATTCTTTATTGATTCTCTTTGTTTTAGCAGCGGAGTTGTCATGGCTCTTTCAGAGACCACCCAGCATGTATGATCTGATTCTAGTAGAGTTAGCAGAGACATTCATTATATTCACACAGCAAACAAGCTCATCATACATAAAATGTAATATGTTGCATATTATTTTTTGCTGCTTAGTTATATGGGTTGAATCAACACTAATCTTTTTATTCAGAATATCAATTAAAGGTAGCTATGTATCTTCACATAGAGGTGTATTTTAGTAGTTTTATGCTGTCTTCTCACTGGACTTCAGTTTTTCTCCTACTTCATCTGGCAGTAGTTTGACTAAAACATGTTTGACTGAAGTAGGGTTTTAGCAAAAACTTGTGTTGCTTGGTTGATAAAGGATGGATTTAAGCACACATGAGAAGGTATGTTGGTTTAAAAGGGAGGGGGGAGGGAAGCACAGAAGAAAAAAATCTCTATTCCTGATGCAGTCTGCAGACTTTTATAGCTAATGTGAGGTGATCTTGAGGCCTCAGTCTCCTCAGAAAGTGCAGAAAATGCCATTTTTTAGATATTTAGATGGTGGTATAAACCAAGTAGAACAGACTTGTTCACTACCTTTAACTTGTCATAACCTAGATTCAGAACTGTTTCAAACAAAAATGGAAAACAGTTTTGGCACACATTCAAGGTAAGAGTAAATGTATATCTGCCAATAAAGGTATCACAGAATGTTATTCAGTTTTGGTAGGTATTTAGGAATCAAAGACGACCAAATTAAGGAAGGCTGAAATCTGGGTAAGTATGACTGTAGATAAATTTACTGGATTATTTCTGTCTTTGTACATGTGGTTTTTAAACTGTCTGAGAAATCCTATGAGAGAGGCATAAACACTTGGAAATCTTTATTGCAGACCTGTTGAGATTCAGATATCTGTTGAAGCTCAGAAGATCGTTCAAGTTATACCTTGAGTCATCAAATTAAAGTGACTGATTATTTTTAAATTTAAACGTGCTCTATATTTTGTCAGTTTTCACTGATCCTTACTTCACTGACTGCTGAAAGTCTCTTGTTACAATATCTCCAGTCTCTGGAGGTACTGTTCTAACCACTGTAACCGGTGGGAGGTCACGCATGAACTGTATGTGAGATAGTAGAAGACTTTAAAAATAATAAAACCATGTTTCATTATCAGAGGTATTTTAGAGCAAGATCATGGAACGTGAAGCCTGAGATCTGAAACCATAGCTGAAGTTTTTGCATAGCAACATGTACCTGACACCAGATTATTTTACTGTTTCCATAGCTTTGAAATTTAACTGACAGAATTCTCCAATTAAATGGTTTAGCATTCTAAAGCAGGCACTCCTGTTCTACTTCAACAGTGCTATGCCTTTCCTTAAGCCATACTGTGTCTGTGACTACGAGGTCTTCATCAAAGAAAAAAAAAGTAAATAATATGTACATTGCCCATTTACTTAATTTTAGAGATTCTGCTGGTTTTATGTTCACTGATTTTTAAAAGCACATGGCAGTGACTGATGTGTACCAAAAGCATCCTTTGGAAAATGATAGCAAAACTACCTGGTTTCCCTTGGTCTTGAGACGCTTTTTCGTAAGATTTTTGGTTCTAAATCAAGTTTTCAAGTCACTTTCAGAGAACAGTTATTTTAAGGCTTTTAATTTTTTCTCATGTCAGGGTTTCAGGACTGAAGAGGTTGTGCGGGTCGGTAGCAGCCCGTCTGCATGCCAGGGAAATGAGTTATTGCCGATAGCCTGTTGTCAGCAGTGAGTCATTCACCTGTTCTCAACGGCTGCTGACGGCTGTTGAGTTGCCTGGATACTGCAGCCTTGTCCATGGGTGCTGGGACAGCCGCATGCGATCGGGTCTGTCTTGTGCTATCTGTAATGGTGTTGAAAAATGCTCTTTCCACATTAAGCCAAGCTGTTTTCATCACCAGAAAAAAGACAGTTGTCCTTTGCTGACGACAGGATTTTGGTTTATTATGTGACTGTAGGTGGCCTCACATTGTGCCATTAGAGACAAACTGCTGGTTTTTGCTTGTTTAAAATGCTTGAGTCTGCTGTTTTAGTGAAAGAATCAGTAATTGTTTTACTTCGCTTATTAAATTGTCAGTCACCAATAATGTGCACTTGAAACTTTCGAATGGTTTATGAAGGAATATTTATTGGTTTTATGTATCTGTTAACTGTGTCCACGCTTATATACTGTGTCCACGTGAAATGTGAAAAACAGTGTTAATTGTGGCTCATTCTCTTCTATTTCCTTCCCCCCCGCCTCCATGGGCACCTTCTACAGAAGCAGCAGGATTGAAAATCTTCTGATGTATCCGTATTTGTATGTAAAGATGGAAGAAAAACTCTGAGGTGAAATTCAGTTGGGGCATACAGTGACTCAGAGCATAGTGCGGCCCATCTTGAATGCAAGCATTTTGCCCGTTGATTTTTTTGGAGTGAGTTTTTGTAGGCTGCTGAAGCCCCTAAGCTTTTTTTTAATCGAGTAGCAGTTAACGCCTTTCCCCAACATGATGGATCAAGATACCAGCCCACCCAAAGCATTTAAGTATGCTTTTAAATCCATGCCTATTCAGAGCATGTACATACAATCAAGGGCAGATAGTTTTGTGCTGATGTATGTCCTCAGAAAAACTTCTCTGTGCAGTGAAACTGTGAAGAACTGTGATTTGGAAAGTTACTTAAAAAGCATCATTAACATACAGATTGTGCTTTTAGAATTTTTTTTTTTCCCCTTTAGTTTAGAAAGTCTTTATTCCAGAATACATTTAGGAAGAAATAGGAGTTTGTATTTGAAGCCACAGTTTAGGATTGATATGACTTATTCTATTTCGTTCTTTTTTTTAATGCATTAATCCATGGTGTTCTTTGTGCGGGTTACTTTTTTCAGTAGGAGCTTCCTCAGAAGGAAAAAATGATGCTAATGCTATCAGCAAAAGCATTCTTCCACTGGGTATGTGGCAAATTCTGATGTAGTATTTGTATGTTTTGTGGCTAAATCATTAAAAATAAATGTTCTAGTCCTAAAACGACTACAAAGAGTTGTATTCAAAAGAGTAAAATGTCTTTCTTTTGATTTTCTGTATTAGAATTTTTTTACTGAAATTGAACAAGTGTTGGTATTATTAGAAACATGTTGTTGCTCAGACTTTCTTGGGAGGATTTTAGAAAGGGAAGTAGGCTTGAAATAGTTTGATCATTCATGAAACTGCTTTCATATTTGAAAGCCGGAAGTTTTAAAATAAAAGCACAGTTTTTTCACAATGTACGAGTTGACATAAACTGAACCTACGCGGTGGAGTTTTCCAGTGGGGATATCAGGAGACACATTTGCAGTAGAGACTGTAGCTGGGATTTCAGTTGCAAGCACTGGGGTGCCAGATGTAAGCAGGAGAAAGAGCATGAGGGTCCTCGCACCGACTCTGGCTGCCTCTGATCCAGCCCGAGTCAGCGGCAGCCCCCAGAGACAGCAGCTGTAGCCCCAGGTGTTAAATACGTGACAGCAGCTTGATCTATCGACCACTGTAAGAGGG
Source organism: Phaethon lepturus (assembly GCF_000687285.1). Lineage (NCBI taxonomy): Eukaryota > Metazoa > Chordata > Aves > Phaethontiformes > Phaethontidae > Phaethon > Phaethon lepturus. The sequence goes on from NW_010566688.1 coordinate 29,212, forward strand.
GGCTTTGGCCTAAATGAAAATTCATGAAAAATTGATGAAGTCCCCAGGTTATTTTTTTCCCTTTTCCTTTTCCAGTGCTGTGCCAATGCAGCGAGGAGAGATTAAATGAGGTGTTGAACACTTTAGTGGCAAGGAGGTTGTGGTTCAAAGGTCGGGGGTCAAGGGAGGGGAAAAAAGACCAATTTTCTACCTTACTTTCCTTTAAAAGAAAACATGAGGCTTTTCAGATTAGCTGGGATTTGCTGCCATTTTAATAAAAGAATGAAGCTCAGGAATATTCACAAATAAGATTCTTTTCTGCATGGGTTGGCAAAGGGTAGGAGTGTGTGGGTTGTTAGTAATAGAAAACAGTGGAAGACTGAGTCATAATTCAATTGAAGAACCAGAAATAGATTGAATTTTGTAATGGCAGTATAAATTTGGGCTTCCATCTTTCTGAGTCTGTGCTTCAGCTGAAGACATTGGAGAAAGAAGAGGTCTTGCATTATTTATATGTCACAGATTGCTTGAATAGCAGGCTTTGGAACACTCTCCAAACATAATGATCTTGTTTATGTTAGATCCAAAACTGAATTATGTTTTTATCTGTAACAAGAGAGGTTATAGTAGTACACTGAGTTTAGTGTGAAGAGTCGCAGTTGTACTCCAAAGCAAGCATAAGCCAGATCTTAAACATGGGAGACAGTAATTTTACCAAAAAAATAGATATGTTTTAATAGTGAATAAAGGCTGAGAGGTATAAAATATATGCTATGCAGTCATCTCTGTGTCATAATGCTAATGACTGTTTGCTGGAGCATGTGCAAAAGGCTACAATACGTTCATAATAATGCAGTTAATAATTTAATTTGAGATATTAAGGGTAAAGACCACCTGTAAAATGAGATTAAAAAAGAGCACAATGTATGTGACTGTAAAATGGGTAGAGGATTTTTTTCATCTAGTTTCTGTTCAACATATGACTTAAATATAAAACCTGTTTTTATTGTTACTGGTAATTTTGAAGTCTGATTTGCTTTGGGGTTACTTTCACATGTGGAGAGTACATTCTGTTCATTTACTTACCCCTCTTGCCCTCATCTAAGCAAAGTGTGAAAAGCTTCCCCTCTGAGATGGCAATCTTTTGGTCTCATCAAGACAGAAATAATTATTGTAGAAACTGAAATGCTGGAGACTGTGGTCCTGGGGATGAGCCGTATCAGGACATTGAAAAGCATCATACTTTTTCTTACTCCTCATATCTCTAAGAAGAAATATAACAAACCATGGCTATTATCACAGCACACAATGAAAATAAAATTCCCCTTGTAGAAGAAAATAAATAGAATTTAATCTAATTAGATAATCAGGGAAAAAGCAGATTTCATAAGGTGAGGGGAATACTTCAAACCTTCTTTGCACTTCTGAACCTTACAATAAGCAATTTCTGTGGATTAGGATGAAGCCATTGGGAATACTGTTGTTGGAAACCATTACATAATACAGCATTTCTGTATAGGACATAATTTAATTCTTACAGTCACTATTAGAAATTGAGGAGGTTAATAAATACCAGTGAGTGAAGTCATATCAGATAAATCAAGACCTGACTGATGTCTAATTGCTAAGTTTCCTTTTGAGCCAAAAAAGTATTTCTGATAGCTTTGTTAGCTAACTTTGTTAGCTTAGCTTTTAGCTGAGTGTGTTTCTACTGCTTCTGAATCCACCTGGGATAAGAAACCTAAGTATTTGAGAGGGTGTGATTTTTTTTTTTTTTTTTTTTTTTTTTTTTTTTTTTTTTTTTTTTTTTTTTTTTTTTTTTTTTTTCATCAGGATAAACTAAACTTTATCTCCTGTCGTTAAAACATTTCTCACAAACAATTTAAGATTGTGCTTTCAAGCATTGATTCAGTGTGGACAAAAACAGTACTTCCCATCATCATCCACTATGATTTAGACAGGTGACTGCATCATTACATATTAATTTCTTATCCTTCGAGCTCCACCTGGACATGCAGGTTTCAGTGTTCGGTTCAAGGCTAAAAATGCTAATGAAGAGAAGTTTGTTACATTTTTCAGAAGCTTTTTGCAGTGTGCTCGATCTGATTCTGTTTCTAATAATTTCTTGCACATTTCCTCATTTGATTTTTGTCAGCTTCCTTCTTCTCCTTGCCTTGGATTTTTTTTTTTTAATCAAATCCTGCTGTTTATATATCTTTGAAATGCTCTACCTGATAAAATGTTGACAGCTAAGGAACTACTGATGACTTTACAGAAACCTTGAAAGAGATGAGCTATTAGCTGATCTCAAAGTGTGTGCATCATCATGTACTTTTTTGCTTGACGTTTTTCTGATTTTTAGTTTGTCTGGGAGATGGAGGAGAACAAGATATCATTGCATTTTTACAATTCTGTTCGCTTTGCTTAAGAACCTATAAGCAGTATTTGAATGTTAATTGAAATATTAGTTATTGTTGGCATATGCATCAAACGTGTTGTACTGCGATGTCAGGCTTAAAAAAAAAGTACTTTTTTGAAGCGGTACTTCAGACCACTGCTTTCCAAATGTTGCATCATCTCAATTCTAATGAAGTTCATTACTATGATAATTAACAGTAATTATTAGGACAAGATTGGTGGATGTTTTATATATAGGTGTATATATATGTTTGTATATAGTTTTTTATTCTGATAATCATTATATTTGTTTGAGGACACCAGAACCTTATCCTTCTTCCATTTTTTTTTTAATTATTTTTTAATAATTTTTTTTTTTCTGTCTTTGTTCAGGTATGTTCTTCTCCCTGTTCCTGTTCATAGAGGACTAAAATTTAATCATGACTTTGATACTTTCACTTCAGATGCTCCCACAGCTGTTAATACTCTGGATAATTTCTAATATTTGGAGTTTATGTGGGAAATGAAATGGTGGTTTCGTTCCACTCCTCACACTCTTCCACACACATTTTTCAAGTGGCAGTGATGTGAATATATACTGATACCTTGGAAATTGCTGTGTCATATTAGAGGGAGACATGTGCAGTCACTTTCTGCTGTCTCATACATCTGTTTGCCACTCTATGAAGGGATGTAGAGATGTAAAGAACTGGGAGCCCTGGACCACTGAGTCCCCTGTATTCTACACAGCTGTATTTGTATTTCGTAATTCCATTCAGAAACATTTCAAGCTGTACCTTGAAAAGCAGTTTGATTGCTTTCCCCTTCAGCCCTGAGCTCGCTCATTCTCTGTTGCTGTTGGAAGTCTGTCTCTGGATCTTGCGTCTTCCAATCGTGAGAAAAATAGTTCTAGTGTTTCCAATGTAAACATAAACATGCTTTATGCTTGTTCTTGTGATCTGATTTTTCCTTTAGTTTAGTTGTTTTCTCTCCTTTGTATTTGTAGACCACAGTGGTATCACTTCTTCTCTCGTCTATTGCTAAGAAAAGCTCATGTGTTCTCTGGGAAAATATTTGCTTGATTCTAGTAGTCATTCTTCACCTGTACTAGTCTGCATACATTTTCTGAAACATGGAGGGGTAGATTGCATGTAATATTTCAAGACTTGCATGCTGTGCATTATGAAGTAATGTTAATAAACACCCTCACTGTTCCCTTATCAGTCATGGGATCATGTTTAACTTTTTTAAGCATTTGGTAGCTCATAGTCATTCTAGAGTAAACTGATGCAGATCTTTCTCTTCCTCTGTAATTTGTAACAGATGAGCTTCTACTTTACAGTAAACTTCCCTGTGATCAGTTTGAAAGCATATGACCTTGCACTTTCTATTATTCCACTTCATCTAGTGTCTCCTACACTAGTCTTCGATGTCATCCAGTTCTTCCTGTTTAATGTGATCCTCCTGTTGGGTCCTGCTGGACTTGTTGCCTAATCTTGTATGCCAAAGTAGAAGGCAGCCTTGGCATTCAAAATTGGCAATTTCTTAATCCACCTGCACCTTGCTGGAGGACTTTGCTTCTACTAATAGGACTTGAACCTGTCTCTGACCCACCTCTTATGCAAAACCATTTGATGAAATAAATGGGAAAGAAACAAGTTTCTGTCAGCCTATGAACAGAATACTAATGCAGCAAGATTGAGCAGTGTGAACATGCTTGTGGGAAGGAAATAGTTTCACTGACTCTCATTCTGGTTCTGTTACAATCTCAAAACACTAATCCATAAATGAGAATCTAAGGAAAAATCCCTAGTTTAAGTGCATAAGGTGAGTAGCAATCTTCCAATAGAATTTACTTAGGTTAATCTTTTGAGATATTTTTTAGATCATAACGTATGCAAAAAGTTCCCCGTCCGCTGTATATGTGCGCACACATACAAGTGTAATTTAGACGAACATAGGCGTGGAAAAAGAACAGAAGAATTCATTGCAACCCTTTGACTTCAACTTTTGGAATTAATTATTCAATGCTATACATAGTGCACTTGGTGACTGACTATTATAAACACCTAAAGCTGACAGGGACTAGAATGATCACTTTGTATTTTATCAGAGATGGATACTAAATGGAATTTTAAGTGTGGTTGGAATGTAAGAAGTCATGTGTTTTGTCCAGAAGAGCACCACTGAGGTAGTTATATAAAATTTTCTTAGGTTTTGTCTTATATGGGAGAAAGAAATTTGTGATGATGAAAGAAATTAATGTCCTCAGGACAACTTTCAATTTATTTCCATGATAGATGCAAATTCTTCATAGGTTTTACACGCACATATAGCCTTTGGAGTATGCAGATTATCAGTTGTTAGTATGAAGGGATATTTTGGTTGCAATAGTGGTCACACAGTGGTTTTGAGAATGATACATTTTTATTGTTTCTTAGTTTTGAAAGCTGGGACTGTGATGCCCGTTTTTGGGAGACCTTTCCTTTTTTACATTGGAGGCAGTGGCATAATGCCCTGCTGAGTCACACCAGTTGGTCCATCTAGCCCAATGGTCTATCTGGGATAGTGCCAAAGACAGACGCTGTTTAGAACACATGAGCTTAAACATTTTAAGTGGCTCATTCCCCGCATGGATTATGGGGAAGTACAATTATTTTTCTTGGTTAGAATCTGAAAAAGGCACAGGTAGTGGAAAACCTGTAGTAGTTGAAAGCATCTGGTGATGCTTTGAGTAGTAGTTGAAAGCATAAGTAAAACATTGTCACCTTACATATTTGCTATCTTTACTGCAAGATTGTCTTTATGAAAGAAATGTGTACATAGAGTTAAGAGTTTCCTTTCTTTATCTGCACCTCACTTTTCTCTTAAATTATAGAATATTTAGGATGTCTTTAAGTTGGTAACAAAGCCCATATAAGAGCACAGTTTAGGTATGAATTAGAAGTTATCGAAGCAAACTGGGAAGTTAAATGAACCTTTTCAAGGTATGTCAGGATGGATTTTTCTTCTAGCAAGGCATCTTGGTTACTACATTTTTTTTGCTATTTACTCTTAACTTGCATTTTTACATAATTTCCCATTATTTTTGGGAATTATTTGCTTTTGTGTTCCATCTACATTGTTTCTAACTGTCTTCTCGTTTTTATATATTTCTTTTATGTTTCAAATTTAGGATCAGCAACTAGAAATCTTGTCTTCCTCAAGTAGTCTAATTCTTGGGTTGATTAAATTATGTTCACTCTTTGGATTGTTGGAGGGGGAGACACATAGCAGTTTGGACACCCAGCTGGCAGATGTTATTTAAGCCGCTCTAGATGCTAAAGATACATACATTAGAGCCCCGATTCATTCAATTAGCATATATACAAATCTTATTCTACTATAGAAGAAACTTAATTACCTGATTCAAACCAATAAATTCCGCTCCTGGAGATGCATGTCTAAAAGTCAGTGGTGGAAATACTAAACATCAGTCATGTTTTCTTTGAGATTCAGAGCCATCTGTTCAAAGTCATGTATCATGTTGATTGCAGAATCACAAGCAGAAGCCAAATCTTTTGATTAGTAGTATGATATCTTATGAATATGAGGGATATTCTTTGTTTTATTTGCCTCCTTCTGCTACTATAAGAAATGGGTGACTTTCTTCATGCTTTTGTTCAGATTGTGTTCCCATTTGAGCAACACCTGACTCTGAATGTATTAGTTCCTGTAAATTTTGGACTTTTTAATAGATCTTCTATGTATTATGTAAACTTTGATTCTATCAATCTTATTGAAAGGTATGGAAACATTCCGCCCTTCGGGAGCACTTAATATAAATCAACTTTTCAGAAAGTGGGCCACAGAGAAAGAAATTGCAGAAATCTAAACAAAAAAGTTTCCTTTATCTCTAAGAAATTAACATTTTACAAAAACAAAGCATAAAGCAAACCAACCAACAAAAAAACCTCCACCCCAAACCACCACTAGGCCACTCTCCCCACCCTCACAATAAAAATGCAAACAAAAAACTCAACCAAAAAAACAGGCGGTGGTACAGTTTGATCTGCAAATTGTTGTAGAATTACTTC
>NW_010566688.1:35694-58352 GCF_000687285.1 Phaethon lepturus
AGTGTCATTAGCCTAAATGAAATCTCCACTGAGGCCCATGTGTTTGCGTTTGTTGTGAAACTGGAGATGGGGAGTCTGGGACAGAGCCCTGGCTTTTTTGTCTGGATTTTCTTATCAAATAACTTGGTCAGATTGTAAGGACTTGTTTTCACTTGCTAGAATAAAAGCTTGTATTTGACTCTTCTGTATATAATTCACTTGTTAATTTTACCATTCATCAAAATATTTTGACTGGTCATCATAAATACACGGTGCATATGTGCAGATCTAGGTTTATATGTCACTTTTCTCATTATACACCTGCATACTGAACAAATGAGAACTTGGTTTCTGTCCTGTCAAACCCCTTTCACGGTATTTTTTTATTCCAGTGCTGCAAATGTGCTTAAAGATAGTTTAATAATACTAATCTTATCTCTCTTGGAAATAATTTCATTTTTGCAGAATGGTTCATTATGGGGAATGGATGTAAAAGGTAGAAGTTAAGAGCTATGAGAAAGAAACAGTTTTGTATCAGCATGTCATCAAGTTCCTATTGGTGACATACAGAACTGGTGAACAAACAGGATATATTGTGCGCTATATTTATTAATAACGTATTTATCTGCTAAATTCATGGGAATATGAACTCTCAAATTATAATGAAGTATTGCCAATATTGTTTTAGGACCTGTGTAGTATACAGCTATTTAACTATCATACACATTTTATAATTTATATGTATAAAAAACATGTATATATATGGGAGAAATACATATACACTATAAACAAATAACTTTTAAGAAGTAGGCTCTATCATTGATGCACATTAAAATTCCTAATACAGTGTAGGTGTTTTAGTGTCATCTGTTGCTCTCTGTGCTTCAAAGAAGCTCCTTTGTCAGGCACACTGTGCACAATACAACTGCGGTATGAAGTGTATGTATTTCCATCCACTCTCACTGTATGCTAAAGCTGGTCTAAGACATTGTGTACTCTTTTTGCTCCTTTTCCATTAGTCCAATACATATGCAAATAGTTACAGAAGAAATATCAAATGCATAATTTTTTTCTGATTTGTAGTGGTCCTGTCTTCAGCCTTCATGCTTCTGCTGTTACACCTATGGGATATTTGTAAAAAAAAAAAAAAACAACTCTTTTTGTGTGTGTGTGTGTGGTTTTTTTCTTCCTTTTTCTAACACAGTAGACTAAAACCAACCCTAGGAACTCAAGAGGCAGTGTAAGTAAGGATCTGTACTTGTTTCCATACGTAGCATCAACTGCAGGGAACGTTGTGCCGGACGTTTTTCCATCATCTATCCCAAACTCCTCAGTTGAGGTGACCTCTGAAGTGCCTGCTACAGTGAGTGATGGAGTTAATGAGATCCAGCGACACCATGACCCTGACCCCCTCGTGGCCTTGGTTTCACTCATCCATCTTCCTAGCCCCACAGGCTGTGATGTGCTGTGTGGAGACAAGATTAAACAAGTGTGAATAAACAAGTTCAAAGCTTTCTGTCATGGCTGCCAACACAGAACATCAGGAAAATGAGACATTAATAACCCAGTGCTGGGGAGGCATGTTGTTTTGCCATAGGAACACCTGGGGAAAGTACCACATTCTATACGATTGATTTTTTGCATGCCAGGAAAAGTTTGCTTAAGACTTCTGTGAAGGGTGCAAGAATTAGCCTGCCATTCGTCTTAGTCATGAAGCTGGCAGCAGTCAGACCAGAGGTAGAATACATCATCCAGAAAGGTGCTGAAAAACCTGCTATGAAAGCAGCACCCTTTGCTTGTATCGTGTGTTATTTGGGCTATGATTCATCAGAAGTGATTGGAGTGGGGGGTTTTGTGGTTTTGACCTAATCTGTTCACAAGAAAAAACAGTCTGAGATGTATTGACAAGATTATTCTCTTAAGGAAAATCTTACAAGAAGAGTTTTGTACTTTGTCATAAACAAAACATTTTTGCTATAATGTGATTTCAAGTTGCATCTGTCTCTGTGGGTAAGATGCAGAGATAAGATACACTTCTCTGGTTTTGACAATGGTTTAGGTAGTGTCTGTCTTCTCTTTGTCAAGGCACTCTCTTTACCTTGTAGCACTTTCTGATCAGTTGACTAGTTGGTGATTAAATACATTCATTTAGTTCAATGGGTCAGAGCTGTTGCAGTAGGTAGAAAATTACTGATGGATTATCAGTTTCTTCACCTCTGACATCCAGCCTTAGCATAGTTCATCATCTGAGAATTCATAACACATTTGCCTGAGCAATAACATGCTCAGCTACCTGCGTGATCATGGATCTAGGTACTGGGAGTGTTGCATTCCGGACTGATAGGACAGATGTCACAGAATTTAGAAGGGCATCATCTTTTTTGGTGACAAAAACACTCATTAGTACCAACTACTAAAGAGTGTGCTAGGGTCAGTAGCAAGCTTACTGAGTTACGAAGATGTAATTTACCTATATTTGTCTTTTTGTGGAGTGTTTCAAGAAATGAAAGTGCTCTTAATTTCATTTCTGTTACACCGTAAATCTTTTTATTACTGACTGAGAGCCTACCTAAGGTTAGTTTTTTTCTGGAGTCCAATCCTGAAATTACTGTGAGCAAGCCCGGCTGGATATGGTGCACGATCGTACTTCTAAGTTACAAAACTCAGAGACTTCTTATATTGAAATTTGTGACAAAACAGAAGGATGCCCAAGAGATCTAGTGAATGAAGAGGAAGGACCATTTTAGACACCTGAGCACTGTCAGGGTTAGCAAAGTAACAGTGGCTGTCATGGTGGGGAAGTTATTAATCCAAAAATTCCTCTAATATTTGAGCTCCATCTCCTCAGAGATTTCCATTCTTCTTGTGGGACTATTACTCTGCTGCTTTGTGTACTTGATCACTGAACAGAAGATCCTTCAAATATGTCTGACTTTAAAGATGTTCAGGGAGCACCACACACTCACACCTTCTGTATTCTGATCTTTAGAATATGAATTGCTATTTTTTTCTACTTATTCCTCCATGCTTTCTTGTAGCTATCCCCATAGTGTCTTCCCACCATATTTCTACAAATCCTTGTCAAGTGTGCGGCATAGGCTGTTAAACATAAAACTACTTTGAAATTGCATATATAATCAATAACCAGATATCCAACAGTTCTTTTATCAGTTAATTCTTTTCTTCCACAGAAAAATTTTGCTACAATATGGGAACGGCTAGTCAAACAAACTCCTGCACTTTAGCCAGTGATTCTTACTTCAGTTATGTATTTCATAAAGGGAGTTGATTTTTCTGCTAGGTGTGCTACCTGTTGTGTACCAGTAATAAGAGAGAAGGAAGATGAGGAGGGAAAATGAAAAAGAAAAGGCAAAGATTTGTTAAGAAAAATACTTTTATGTTCTTCAGCAGTTAAGACCCTATGGTAAGATTTTTCTTTTTTTTGGCTTTATTGGAGCATATTATGATTATTTTATTTAATAATTTCAGAGAGGAAAACCAACTAAAGTTGTTCCTCCTGATGGCATACCCTTATTTTAAGTAAATACTCAAAATATAAAACAAGATTAGAGGCTTTGGATAAAAGGGACATACCCTCCCCTATTATTGAAAGAACTTAATGTATGGAGCTATACTGGAAGATAGCAGTTATAGAACATCTGCTATAGTCTTCTTGTTCATTATGTGTCATAGTTCACTGGCGAGACGCTTGCAATGTAGTTGCTTTTATTTACCTTAAATTAAGGTGACTTTGTGTTTACTAGCTTTCCCTGATAATGGATACATCTTGAATGTTAAGCAATACTTAAATGCCATTTTATAGGGTTTGAATAGTTATCGCTTCTTTAAGGCATATTTTATAGTCCTGATAATGAAAGGATAAGAGGTATAGTTTTTCAGAATGTGTTGTGATGTGCACTGATCTTCCGTAGTGGAATTGCACATCAATTTTGGCTAAAGTTACTGCTGCTGAAGTAGAACTCAGTGACAGAGTAGGTATTTAACCCGCTGCACAAAGGGGTGTAATATGAGTGTGCTATCTTACTGTTGCCGTCTCAAATATAGCACTTTCTTTGGGGAAATAATTGAAAATGGTGTATTCAACATGCCATAGGTGACTTGCAGAGAAACGCCGTTAAAACAGCTGGAAAGTTTATATGGCACCTTAAGTCCACTTACTTATAGATTGATGAGTTGTTGGTGCTCCTGTCCTGAGGTCTTTATTTTCACAAAGTTGTGTGTACCTACAAAGACTAATCTTGATGTCAGAAAATGGTATACAAAGCCCATAATCTTGATGTCAGAAAGTGATATACAAAGCCCAGACCCTCCTAGCTTGATTTAAAGCCAGTGAAAATGTCTGAGTGATTTCAATCTAATTTTAGTAAGAACTTTTATTAAAGGAAATAAAAACATCGAAATAGCACCAGATTCTTAGCCCAAACATGATATACATCATGTACTGTAAAAGTAGTATAAAGGGAATAATGGATATGCTTGCTTCAGAAACAAGACAAACAAATGTCAGTTCCAAATGGCTATATATTCAGGAAAATTATGAAAATTAACATGGAAAAAAAATGCCCAAATAAGAAGTGTCAAACTTGCTTTTTTTTTTTTTACTTTTTTTTTTTACCCATGGCACTCCTATGTTTCCTATGATGTGAGTGATTTGCGAAGCAAACTTATCTAATACTCTTTTGGGATGTTGACCTCAAAGTTGAGCATAATGATGTATGTAGTAGTGAAGTGAAATCTAACATTAGTGAAGAAATTTCAAGTTTATTTATTGTCATTATTCTTCATCTTGCAAAGTCATCCAGACAACACAGCCAGAATGGGGTTTCATTGTATGCGGATTTGAGCAAATATGACTTTTAATCTATAAGCCACTGTACTTCAATAAAAGATGACGAGAGGGAGTTTTTAGAGAAGTGTTACTTTCATCTTTTAAAGTGTATTAAAGCTTCTATGTTGACATTATACCAGCTATTAACAAATGTCTTCATAGAAGCAAAATTGTTTGTTTTACTTCTGTAGTGGGCTAATAGTCGTGTTTAAGGATAAAGGAGTCGTAACCCTTAATTCTTACTGTTCTTAATCTAGTGGGTTTTATGTCTGCGAGGTTTAAGAGCCTTTTTCTTTTCCTTTCCACTTTTTTACGCCTTTCATGTACCTAATTCCTATCCTTCTTTTAAATCATAAACAAGTTTAGGATCCATTTGATATAGCAGTTCCATAGAGACATCTTCTAATTCCAAATAGTTTACAAGTATGACATTTGAAACCGTTAATGTTGTGTTCAGCCAAAGGAGAAAGATACTTCGAGAGGAGGTGAAGTGATTGATTTTTATTTTTTCTTTTTTCCCAGAGGATTAAACTACAGTTTTATTACTAGTGCTAAAATAAAAGTCAGACCCAAACCTTAGAGTTAGTGCTTGCATCGATTAACCAATGAATGGATCCTGTTTAATCTCTTAAGTTCTTTCATGGGTTCAAAATGCTGTCACTATGAAAATAAACCTGAGTTAAAGCTTTGTAGAAACAGACTGCAGAAACAAAGTATCTTCTTTTTATTCAGTTTGTAATGTCCACTGGATAAAGTATTTGCTAGTATAGATTTTGATTTCTTCCTTTCGGCTAATATTCCTTCCAGGTTTTGAGGAGAATGGACGAGCAAGTACTGTCTTCTCAGTTCTTTCTTCTGCTACACGCTTCTAGCTATTACCACCCCTACTGTACAAATTGTTAGCCAATACTTTATCTCAAAAGAGTTTCTGAGGCTAAGTATATTGCTGATGTGAAATGCTAAAATAATGCTAGTATGGTAGGTAGCTGTGGGACATTCTGTTCCTGTTGATATAAGAGCACTGTTTACCCATCGGATATGATCAGTGTTTAACCATATGTGCAGCTTTGTACGCAGGTTGTTCTTTTAGCCCAGAAAGACTTCACGTGCATATGGTTGCTTATTTTCTTATGTGTCTGCAAAGGTACCTTAGTTTCAACTGCCTACTTGATTTTTTCTTTTGATAAGCCCTTTGAATATATTGAGAGGGGAAAAATGATAAGAAGGTATTAATCTAGAGGGGATTATCCCAAAGTGTGGAAGAATATATGCAGTACTTGAAATGACTTTTAACCTAAGTTGGACATTTGACTTGCTTTAGAGTTGATAATGTCCTTTTGAGATCTCTGACTTATAAGCAACCTCATTAATTCTTGTAACTTCTCTTGGTTTTTTTATTGACACATAAGATGTATTATTTTAGAAAATGAATTCCAGTTCTTTGTCACAATTCCCCGTTACAAAAATGAAGTAAGGTTAAACTACACATACACTTATAATATGACAATAGTTCTGCTCTTTCACGGGGGGAAGCATGCAGGAATTATCAAGTTAGACCCTAGAATTTGCATCAATTGTTGTGATGTCAAAGCTGCCATATTAATATTCCTAGTTTTCCATTTCAGTGGTTAAGTATAATACAGATCAATCTAATGAGGTTTTAGGTACACTAAGTACTTCTTGCTTTTAAAGCTGTATGGTCTTGAGATAAAATTAAGCTTTTAAAAACATATAGTCATAACTAATGAAAACTTGTAGTTTTAAATAAAAGGAGAATTTAATCAGGAAGGAATTTAAGTCCATACGTTTTGTCTGGTTTTCTTAACTGAACATGCTATCTTTGTATTGAGAAATAGTGTTTAAATCTTTATAAATTTGTAGTTTGTTTTAACCAAGCTTTTATGTGTCCCTAAGAATGAAAACTGTTGTTACAAAACAAAAGTATCTTTAACGGTTATTGAGGTAGATGATGCTCATTGCTCTAATATCTAGGTGTATTAATATATTTTCCCACCTAAACTCTGAGAGCAAAAATAAGAAAGCTTCCTAAAATTAATGCAGTTCTTAGATTGTTAGATTCAGAGCTGCAAAAACACAGCCTTCTCAAATTTACGCCAGCAATGTGAAAACTTTTCATATTATAGTCTAACCCAAGGCTTTGTTTAGTATACTGTGTTTTACTAATACTACAAGCATTGAAGTATACTTCAAAAAAAATCCTTTTTTTTGTGATCTCTCATCCTGACACCACAACCGTCTGGTGAAATAATGTCACAAACTGTGTCTGATGGATTTAAAGTTGAATATGGGTGTTGTGTATTTCCTTTTTCCTAACTCTTCTCCACCGTGCTAGTCCTCAGCCTGGTATAAGCTTCATTGTTTGCATTCTGTATATGCAACATAGACAAATGTGGGTGCTTTTGTGGTGGTCGCCAGCCAGGAACCACAGGAAATTAGGTACTCAGAAGTGGTGGGATTTTTTTTAATATAATTAAATCTGAAGAGAAATCAGCAACAGAGAATCAAGTCCTGTCTCCTAAATGTAAACTACAACCAGTATGGTGAATAAACTGGCCTAGCTTTCTAACTTACTAGTTTTTAAGACCTTTAATCACTCTATTTCCTTATGAGTCCCTGTGGAGATGTTTTTGAACAGAAGAAATTGTAGGTTTTAGACAACACATGAGTATTGATTATATTTTTTTAATATTTTTTCCTGTTTTCTTTAGAGCTTTAACAAGAGTTCTAAAGTATAAGATAATTATTTTGCTGCCACACTTTTTTATTAGGGAATAAGATATTATTGGCTTATTTTAAGCTATTTAATGTTTCTAGAGACTCTTTCCTAAACTTCATTTCAGTAAGAGGCAGGTGTGTAAAGATAAACCAGGAGCTGCTATTTTGGCTCCCTGTGGCATCTATGTTTGAAAACTAGCACAGTGTGATTTCTAACAACTGACACTTGTTTCCGTAGCATCTTTGAACTGAACTAGCCTAGGAATCTTGGACTGTCTTTAACAAATATACTTTTGGGCGAAGGTTCAGCTGAAGAAGACTTAGCAGTGCATGGAAGCAGGAAGGAGGGTGATTTATGCTTTTGATTGTCTACTTCTGCCTGTTTCTGACTTTTGGTTGGCATGCGTGTTTGAGAGGCACTCATGGCTCCTGTCATGCCACATCTAAGCTGCTCATAGAAATAACAAGTCCCGACTTGTTTGCTGGGGTGCTTAAGTATGCTTGGGTGTCAAATCTTAGGTTGCAATCTTAGGTCACCATTTGAATAGCCTAGGTTAGCAGAGGCAAAAGCAGGGCAGATGCATTTGTTATGTAACAGTGCAGATCTGTTCTCAGTTGGGATGGGACAGAGGTACTTTTGCCTGTGTAATGCGCTTGTTCTGAACAATATAAAGTGAAGTATTCAGTTATGTCGGGCGGGGAGATATATATGTCTCATTTACATATATGTTTATGTAACATAAAGGATGGCCTGTCAAACGTTAATCCTGCTTTATTATAGTAGGGTGTAATTACACGACCATGTACATAATTTTCTGATGGACCACAGTTTGAGTCAGTGCGCAAAACGGATGGTGCTTAGCTATTTTTTGTACCTTGCTTGTTCAATGTTTTGGTCACGCTTCAATTGCTGGGTATTGCTGAAGTCTTAAATTAAGTGGGGTGGTATTCTTTTTTCCTCTTTAAAGTTTTTACTTCTTATCTTGAGTACAAGAAGTAGCACTAGAAATATTTTGCAGACATAGGACGAAGACATGGCTAGCTTGGGACTTAAACAGTGCTGGCCAAATAGGCCACGGGAAATGTAGAGCTCAGGTCTTTCCGACCAACAGGAGTGTTCTTTGTCCTTCTATGCCTCTCATGTGACTTCTGGCTTGTCCAGGGAATGGAAGAAGTGTGGCTTGATATTATGATCATTTGATCTAGCAAGCAAAAACTGAAGGGTAACAGTGAAGTTTGAACAGCTTACTAATTCTATCACAGCTCTGACTTTGTCAAATTCTCAGACTAGCGATCTGGGCCAGAAGACAGGTCAATAAATTTTTATTCATTTGAAAGGGGCTTTGCAACAGATTATGGAAGACTAAAGGTTTTGTGGGAAATAAGTAGACGGTCACCACTTGGTGAGACAGTGTCATAGTACAATTATACAAACAAATACTACAAATAGTAATAAACTAGTTCCTTTTGATAATAATTTACTTAGCATAGGTTTCTTTATCCTTTTGAGCAAAATTTTCTGTGTTTGCAAGGAAGAAATAAAATCTAAACTGATGACTCCACAACTTTCTAGCAACTAGGCTAATGGTTTTTTTTTTTCTGTTGCATGTAAGTATGAGCTGAAGTACTTTGTTAGACCATGGTCTCCCTTATGTGCACTTTTCACCTGTTATGCAACTTTCGCCTACCTCTCTAAGTACAAAGAGTAGTGAACTCTCTGTTGTTAGTATCTGCGTTCACATTTACACACGAGTCAGTGAATGCTGGTAAGTTATCCACAGATCTTACCAAAGAATCCAATGCATGTTAACAGCCTTGCAGAACTTTGGGAACTCCCATTTAATAATAAGCAAATGCAAAGGAATGTATGGATGTTTCTGAGCCTTCATCTTATGAAGGTTCCCATTTTGACTTGAACTCCTGATCTTTTTCAGTCTTTGGGTAGGAAAGTGGCTTTAGTTTCACCTTCCCTAAAATATCTAAAGCTTGTAAAAGTTAGTTCCTTAAAACAAAAATGCAACTTAAACTGTACCTTGATTCTGGGAGTGTAAGTGTATGTGTGCCTATGTATTGAACACGAATGTAATGTATTTGTGTCTGTATACCAGTGTATTTAATTTAAAATGCTGAAGTATATTCGTCTAAATCGGCTGCTCAGGTCATTTTCTTTTCTTAACCATAGTGTGTGCTGTTTGGAGTTTTTACAGTTCAGCAAAGAAAATGCACGGTACTTAATAATAATGAAACAAGTACTTCAAAATTTTTAGGAAACTAATGCCACTTGCTTTTTTTCCTACCTGCTGAATCAAAATACAGATGTATAAAGCCACATTTCTTAAGATCCCTGAATATCACGTGATATCCCCTGTGTAGAGATTTGATCCTTTGCATGGATATCAGCAGCTCTAAAGCAAAACAAAAAAAGGACATAACCCTTTGAAAACTTATCAAATGCCAAATTGCTCTTTTATGAAGCCTTATCAGGACCATAAAAGTGGCAGTATGACCCTTGTGTGTCATGAAGAAACTTGGTGACATTTAGCCATGTGGCATACCATCATTCAACCTCAGTGCAGCAAGCAAAGTATTCCGTTAAAAATTTGGCTATAGTGTCTGAAGAAGATAAATTCTGGAGACCACCCTGAAGTTGAAGTAAGGTTTCCTATTGTATATGCAGCTTCCAGCCATTGTACACATTTGACCCCTAAATGACAAAATAAATGAAAGCTGCTCTTCAAAGTAATGCAATCAGTTCAAAAATATTGTGCTAATAAAGTTATAAATTCTAATTGAAAGATTTATGGCAATCCATTTACTTGTTACTAGGTTATTTGTGACAGACAGATGCAGAGTAACCTGATTAGAGTCAGCATTGTGAAGACTTGTAACTGCAGAGGGGAATAAAGCTTTAAACCATTGTCATAGCCCATTCTCCAAGATGCATTTGGAAGCTGATTTAAAAGAAAATATATGACCGTTAAATGTAGGTTTGCAGCTGTGTCAGATAGGTTGGCCCAAAGAGAGTGCTAAAATGACTGGCAGGTCTTTCTCTACCTAAGTTTTAATTTGTAACTCAATTTTGCAGATGGATTTAGAAGACATTCTATTGGAACACTCTTTTAAATATAAAATTAATTTTTCCCTTAATTTTATATTTAATATCTCATGTTCGGAAAAATAGTCTTAATTCAGTTAATAACAGAAATGCTATTAAGGAGTTTATTCTTTTGGATTTGACAAAAAAACTTCATGAAAACATGCTACCTATGTGGATGTACCCTTGAAAAATGTAAAAGGAGAGCATTTATTCACATATAGCTGTATGATTTTAATTGGAAGAGCTTAGTTTTATAATGATATTATAATATAATAATTTCACAGATGCTACAAAGAAAAGGAAACTAGCTGTTGTCTGGTACACATTCCTAGATTTAATACCCAAAGAATGGACATTGTTTTCATATTTTCTTTAATATATTTTCTTGTAGCGATACCCTTCAAAACATTCTGCAAGTGAGAATTAATTCAGTTTTGTATTTGACTTGTTTGACCTATTTATCATAAGCAGGATTAATTGGTGAAAGGATACAGCTTTGTATAACTGGGAATAAAACATATCAAGTTTTTGAATAAAGCTGTAGTAGTATTGCAAAGCGGTTCCTGATCCTAACTTCAGTGCACTTGAATGCTCTGGCACAATAAAGCAATTAAAATGATTCAAGTTCAGGCTTATTGGCAAGTGCTGGTCTTAGCCTTTTTGATTAATACAGGTCTTTTCCTGTAATATGTCAATTTATATTATATTCAAAGTTATAATCAAAATTATGTAGTAGTTACAGCTGTCAAAGGGGACTATTTTGACAGAACTGCTTTTGTATTGAGTTAAATGATTCTTATGGCTCTAACCTTACAGAATAGTATGCTTTACTTGCTGACATTAATTTGTTAAACTCTTTTTCTAATCCTATAGGAGGAAATACTAATTTACCAAAATATGAGAAGACAGATGGTCTTTGAGCCATCTGATCAATGAGTGGATTATTAAATTCTTTGTTTATGTAGAGTAGGGAGATTTCTTTGGCAAGTTGCAATACTGATTAATTTTCTGTTAGTATTGAGTAGTAAGTGTATTAAAATAGTAGGAAATACTAAACAGGAAGAATTATGAAGTGGGTGTCTGTATTGATATATTTTTGTAACTCTGTGTATGTGTGTGGTACATACATATATATTATATTCCAGATTATTAGTGTCTTTTTAAGATTGTCTGCTCTTTTTCCAAGATAAGACTACTTTCTGGTGTCTATCACCTTACCACATTGTGATCACTTAATTGGAAGAGGCCATGTTCAACTCTGCCTTCAGGATGATTTCTTGTGAGTGCTGTGATGGGGAAAGGAAAGGGAAGAAACAAAGTAGAAACTTTGCCCCTTTGTAAACATTGGCTTTTTGTGAACCAAGATCCTCCAAATACTTCCTGCCAATGTCCTTCCTAAATTCGGGAAGGATTTTGGGACAGCTTACGCTTACGGTATCTAGTTACTTAGGACCAGGGACCTATATATCGGACACTTCCCTTTCACCTTGCCACCAGAACCCACTCAAGAAATCACTGTTTACAGGTGTGGATTACCAGATTCTGCGTTCCTAAACAGTTAGGTACCCTGAAGATTTCATCAGTGTTGTTTGTTCAAGCCTGGGTGAACAAGATATTCCCAGCAATTGTAACTTCTGTAACTTCTTTCTAATGGTGTTCGTTTGAAGCTTAGGGGCCTGGAGTTGTTGAGTAATTCCCAAAGTGATGGATTAGCATGCAGAGAGCAGTTGAGGTGGTCAAAGGTGCGTGATAAATGTAATTCATCACATGGATATTACTGCTGTGTCTCGGTGGTTTCTAAGGAACTAGGATAAGCACATTTTGGAAACAGACAGAACTTCTATTTTTAATCTGGGAGTCATTATTTTTAAATATTTCTTTAATCATAAATAGCAAAATCATTGTAACTAAAGCTATCAGTGCAGCTTTGTGTAAAATATTAGAACCATTCCACTATCTAGGAATACTAATGTTAGCCACAAACTGTTGTGCTATTGGGAGCAAAAGACTCAGAGCTTGTCATCTGTTTTCAGCTAACTTTTATTCAGCTTCAATATGACCCTCGCACAAAACTTCAAACTCCAAATAGACTGTATTAAGAATTTTAATAATGAAATTTGCTATTTTCCAAGACTTCACTTTGTAATTTGTAGTGAAACACAGAATTATGATAATATGGACTAAATATCTAGACTTTTCAAAATTCTTTGGTCTTAGTATGTTAAGAAGGCTGTTGAAATAGTTTTCAGATTAGTGAATGAGATCACTAGCTGATGTGCATGGACTCTGTGTCATTTACTTCACTTAAATTTTGCCCGTATGCATGCATCTCAGATGGCCTGGCTTACTGGTGCTAATAAAAGATACGGCGCAACTTCACTGCGTCTGTAGCAGTCACGGTGATCCCGGAAGGTGTTGGTACACAACTTCCATTAATTCCAGTGAGTCTCACTTTGAAAGGTCAAACCAAGCATCTTTTCTATGCATATTTTTTACCCCAGTTTAAACACACAAAACCTCCAGTCCCAGGCTCCTTATTAGAGTTGGTTAAATCTAATTCTGTATCTAATACTTAAGACAGTGGTATACTCTAAATGCAGGATAACCATGTGCTATTTTAACTGGAAAGAGAAACTGTTTTGCCAGTTCTCATCTTAAAGGTGTATTTTTTTATCCCTATCTTTATTCCACTTCCTTGATTCCTAATCTTTCAACTAGCGTTTGTAAAGACTTACACTTGATTAGCTGATACTGATGTCTCTAAAACCTGGAAAACATTTCTTAAATGAAGAAAGTTTTGTTGCAAACTGGATTTTGGGTCGCTTTTAATTTGTAGTTGCAGTATGTCACAATCCAAGTCATTCCTTTTCAATCCACAAAGTGGCTGAGGTACTGCTGAACTGAAGATGGTTGTTCTGGAAAGTCTCAAGTGTTCGTCTCAGGTGCGTGCCATTGCTGTGCTGTTTCAATCAAGAATCACAAATGCTGCGATGGGCATGCTGTGTTTGTTCATCCCCTGACTGTTGACACTTCAGGAACCTTTTCAGTACCCTTTTTCTACTACTCTCCCTGATCAAAGCATGACTGACTTACTAAGTTTCTCGTAAGGTAATCATTTAATAGCAACTCTGATCCAGAAGACAAAAGGAAAGGTAGTTCAAGAGCTCATCGCTAATTTCTCTCCCAGCATAATTAAATCAGTACAGCTCTCCAGCCGGGACTTACAACCCTTAATAAGTCACTCTATTCGATTAAGAGGATTTGATTTTCTTCTACTGTGGATCATAGTGATTATGACAAATATGCTATCTGCCGCTCGTTTCCCTGTCTTCCCTGCTAGTGTCCGTTTGTTTGCAGGCTCTGCAGGTAAACAAGCCAGAGAGATGACGTGGTATCATTAACTGTAGTTGGTGTCAGCACTCTGACAGCTGTGGAATTGAGCGCTTCCATAGATCAGCGCGGAAGCCAGTTGTGAGGATCTCGCATGACAATTACGTACTTCTGACAATTCTACTGACATCCCTAAATGCAGGAAATGATGGGACAGTGATTTGTAATTGCAACTAGGAGAGCAACTTGCAATTGGTGCCGGTGTGGTGGCAGTACATGGGCGGTAGTTCAGAGGTTAGCCAACATTAAAGCAGGTGGGAGAAGGGGAAAGGAGAGCTGTCAAGCTGCCACGTTTAAAAAATAAAGCAATGCTGACCTTCAATCAGAGGTTACTAGTGGAAACATTTCATGACAAGGTTACCTATTTGTTTGCTTTCCCTAAGCATACTTGGAGGAGAAAATTTAATTGACTTGAATTAATTTAATATTTGGGGAGGCAGGGCGGGGATAGACTGGAATTAGGTAAATGTCAGTGCTGTTCAAGATAGTTTTGGGAATGGTCACATAAAGGCACATAAATGTTTGTTTATACATGTTTAACGCTTTGCAGTAGAACAAGACATTTTATCTGTTTGGGAACTTTTCTTTCCCCGTCATGGTAATAGCAGCCTATGCCTGGACAGCTTTTCTTCTGGATGCCCTCAAGCTGTAGACAACATAGCAGCTGCAGGTGAACTTTGGGAAGAAGTGAGCCAGTCACATGGTTCAGCTCTTTCCTGTTTATCTGTTAAAACTGCAGTAAAATTTAAGTAAAAACATAGCAGATCTTTTTTTTTTCTTTAATTATTTTTTCCAGAAGTATTGCCTAACCCACATCTTGGCGTCTACTTAAGATGCTTTACTTTCAAAACTATTTAATTATCTTGTTGCTGAGCAAGGGAAACTCAACAACCATTTCAGTGTTGAATTATATAATATGAGTAAAAAGGCAAAGTTTTTATCATGTGTGATAAATGATATGTATGTAAATAAATATGATCATGTATTTCAACATCCTGCATAACCTGAGACACAGCTTCTGTAGTGGCTGGAAAGATACATACTCTTGTTTTAGGTCCTGAATTTGTTCCACGTTATCCTGATTAAATATTGAGTCCCTGTGCAGAGTTAAAAAGATTTCAAGGGAGGGAAATCACATCCCCTCTAAGCTGTTTTAATATTGAGATGAATGAAAGATAAAACTACTACTTCATGAATTTTAGTTGTTCTGTTCTAGTTAGGCTTCAGATCACGTTTCTTTTTAAATTTATAGGACCCGCATATTCTGCAGAGGAAAAAGTTTTGATGCCCGCACCATGTGGTATTTCTGAGACATCATACGCCTTTTAAATATTACAGCTGTTTCATGCAGTTGACATTTACTTTCCCTGCATAGCTGTGTGGAATGGTGGTAAAATGGGATTCAAATTGCCAGGTGCTATCTCATACTGTACAAGTACAGCTTTCAAGTACTGATTGGATGGCAGTCTGATGGCTTTGGAGTGCCTGAAATCTACAGCCTCTGGATCCAGAGACAGTTTTGAGGGAAGCAAGATAGATTAAATTTTTTCAGGTTTCAGACTATTTTGAGAAGCTTGCTTCATTAACACACAAAAAAACCCTCCAATTACTTCCTTTTCAGCAACTTATTCCCTTCATTAGCTTTATTTGCAACTTGAATTTTCCTAGATCCAACTTCAAGCCATACTGAAATCCTTTACTGGGAATGTCACCCTAAGGAAAAAGCCTTTAAAAACTACAACTTGCATAAATATTTACTGTCTACGCCTGCTGTTAGATAGGTCTAACGCCTTGAATTCTTTAGGTATCATATTCTAAATTGTGATTTTCAAACTTCAAATTATTCTTATGTCCCTTTTGTGAAAACTGATGGGGTTTTTTAGTGCACTTTGAAAATGTGGACAGTAATATTGGGCAAAATATCACGGGAATAGCCTAATCATTGGCAATTACATGCTGGGTAAACATCTTTGCTGCTGTTCTCTTACATCCAGAGATAATTTTAATAATTTTTGGCTGCATTGTTAAGTCAGAAGTCTGTGTTTCCTAGGTTATTTCCCTTTTGCTATAGGATATAATCTTCCATTCTGTCACTGGAGGGTTTTTTGTTTGTTTTGAAATATGATCTTACCATAAATCTTGAACTGTGCCCAGTTTACCAAGAAGCGCTTACTTGTATAGATTGCTTACCACTTCATTATCCAGTAATGTATGTTGTCTAAAAATTGGATTAGTAGTGACCTTATATTTTCTTCTCAATTACTGATGGATATTGAATTGTTTTGAGGGTGTGAACCAATGCCAGCATGACTCCGCTAGGAACTTGATTTTTCATCGGTGATTCCCCGGTGATATCTCTTCTTCTTACCAATTACCAGTTTGAAATCCGCTTAGTATGCACCAGGTTTAATTTCTGTGGTGCTAATTTTCTAATGCAAATATCATGTGGTCAGATGTTTCACTGCCTATATAACCTTTTTTCTATGAAAACGTGTTGATCGTAATATAGTGAGATGTGATGTAGTCATTAGCCTCCTTATGAATAGCAGGTTCAAGGCTTCTATTCTGGCTTATTGGACCATTTGGTTTCTTTTTTTTTAAACCAGTCTTGGCTGTGTAGTGCAACTTTAGCTTGAAGGGTTCTTCCTGTTGGTGTTTCTTTTGAACGTGCAGTGCTGCTTATGTTGTGAGAGAAGCAAGACAGCTCAAGTATACCAGTGCCATTTATGTTATACCAGTGCCAATATGCCGTTATGGTTTAAATGCATATAAAATCTGGTTACTGTAGATTAGAAAGTGGAATAGTCAGCTATGAGAATAAGATGTTTCCCAATTTAAAAAGGAAGAAAATTCTTCAGCAGCTTCCTTTCTTATGGCTTTATCTGATTGTGTTTTGTTACTTTAGTAGCAATGGTTGCTGGAAATAAAGATTTTTGTATTTAAACTACTATTTTGACTATAATATCTATTATCTATAATTATCTATTTAAATAAAACCTTCTTATGGACAGCTCCTTTCTCTTTAAGGCCTATAAAATGTTCTTGTTCAGGTCCTCTAGTTATTGTTTTGGCTTATGCAATTTGGAGAGTCAGGGCCCTGGGGAACCCAAGCTGAGAGTAATATACAAGAGGCTCTTGTTCTGTCCTAGGTTGACTCCCTCTCTCACTCTCTGAACAGTGCTTAGAGGATACAGAATGTCCCTGGGCCAGACTATTTTCCATCTAGGAAATCTGCCAATGACAGTGTATGACCTCAGTTGTCACCTATTTTTTATATATATTAAAGTCTTCATGCTTAGTATATTCCTCTTCTCATCATCACTTGAACCATAAAGTTTTCTGATATAAAGAGAATTAGCATATGGTTTACTTGCTAGAATTTCTGTAATAATGAATAGTTAAGAGCACTTGATAGTATAGAGATGATTGCATTACCAATACCTTACTCAAACAAACACCTTTTTTCTGAAAAACAGATAAAACGTAAGCCTCATCTCAGAGTGAAAATTCCAATGTGTTTTGGTAGAATTGGTCTTCAGCTGCTCTCTTAATACTTAGTGCTGGTTTTATATTGTAGATTTTGTAGAATTAAATAGTTCACTGATATTTTTTCCCCCCTTTGTTCAGAAATCCAGTAGCCAAGTAGAACGAGTATCAGCAGTTAACATTCCTCCCCCTGCCCTTGGAATTTCCACCAGGATGACAACAGTGTCTGTAAGCATCGTAGGATACATAGCTAGGAGGCATTGATTTTGCTTTTAGGGAGAGAATGCCCTAATCCCCGGGAGCTCCAGGGTATGCTAAAGAATGGTGAATGCCTCTGGTTTTGTACAGATGCAAAAATCCTTTTGTAGAAAGTTGTATTTATGTTGGAAAACAATTTCACACATACGAATACTAAAAATTATAATTAGTATAGATTACAGAAAACAGTAGCTCTAGCATATACTTGACTTTTATTTTTGTGGGGGTTTTGTTTGTTTGCTTTTTGTTTGGTTGTGGGTTTTTTTTCTTTCCTTGAGTCTAAAGTGAATCAAGGTTGAGAATTTCTTTCCTATTTGACGGTCCTAAGCAAAATACTACAGTTGAGTTACAAGCCCTTGAACAATGAGTTCAGAGTGGTAATGCACTCTTCAGTCTAATGTAAAAAATCTTGCTATTAAAATAAGTCATGCTTAACAGAATAACAAAGGAGTTGAAGGAATAGTTGAAGAACGTAACTAGGTGGTGGAAATGAACAATTTTGGACTTCGCTGTGTTTGCTGGCTTTCTATGAGCTCATCTGATTCTGTAAGTCAAGCATAGAAGTCTCTGTGGACATTTGATGGTTGTTCATGATACTGCATCATTAGAATTTTGAATAGAAACAGTTGAGGATATAATTAATTAGTTTATGTTAGTAAAGTGCTCTGTAAATACTAGCTATTATAAAATAAACTGACAGTATATTCTGGAAAAATGGTACAAGCATCCTCATTACTGTAAATCATTGTTTGCTAACAGAGTTCTGCTTATTATTAAGGAGAATTTATAACTGATGAAGGGTTCAAAAGTGACCTGGAGCCTTGAGTCCTTAATTTATCACAAGAGCAGGACATTGCTGACAGAAAAAAATAAATGCTGCAGTGCTTCCAGTGCATCCTAACCTTGACCTAGAGGAGACATCTCTGGGTATGACTGGGTAATTCTTGCTCTGTGCCCTGTAATTCGTGACCTTTCTGTTACTCTTACCAATAAGGATATCCATTACTCTCTGCTGAAAGTTGGATTTTATTAGAATTAACTATAATTTATATTATACTGAGGCCTAGACAACTGGCTTCCCAATGTTGTAAACAATGTAAAGGCACAACAGAAAGACCATCTCTGCTCTAGAGAACTTACACTTGAACTCTTGTGCTGTGGAGACTGGCAATTTTACAGATGCCTGTCAATCAAACTTCCTTGTGAGGCACTCAAGTTATTGGAGGTTGAATCATTTGTTCACAACACTTGGGGTGCTGTGGTTAGTGTGGGTTTTATAATTTTTTTTCCTCTTTTTAAAGCAGGTTTTACTCATATTTCAATTTAAATTATTACTGCACAGAAAGTTGCTAATATAATGTAAACACAAAAATCTGTAGCTGAATAATCTCCATTTGCAGCCACAAGGCAAAGCATTTTTAGGCATTCCTCTTACTCTGGTGAGTTTAAAAATCTTTGCAGTTTTCTTACTTCATCATAAAGTTTCATAGCAGCAGCAGCCTTTTTCAAATCACTTTTCTTTGCCTGTTTTTTTTATAATTATAATTAAACAAAGTTCCATTATTTTCCGATCAAGGCAGAATGACAGCCTCTTGTGTGAGTGAATAACACTACAGTTGATGTGCTTGTGAACATTAAAAAAAAAAAAAAAAAAAAAAAACCAGAGTACATCTTTACTTCCTCATGACTAGATTGAAGTCCAAACCAAACAGAAAACAACTGGGAAGGGAGGGGTGGTTCAAATACACTGCCCTTGTCAGCAACGTATATATTGTGTTGTGAGATACTTGTCAGTTTAAGTTCCAGGAATGAACAGTAATATCCAGGCTATTAAACATGTACTTTCAGTATGTTTTGTGTTCTAGAAGAGTACAAATGCCTCAGCTAAAACACATCCTTGTAGAGGTCTTTGCTTGAATGCTGTTAAATAAATTGCATACCTAATTCAGAAGCTAGTTCTGATTTAAAAAGTAAAAAATATGGAAGATACAGGAAAAAAAAATCACTAAAAATAGTCTTCACCTTCTTAATTTTCATTGTAAGTAAAGAATAAGTGCCATTGTGTTGTTGCTGCATAAATATAATAATATCAAATCTCAAAACATGCAGCATTTATTATTAGAGAAGCTAAGAGCCTAGGGCTTCATGTAAAAGTGTGCTGTTTTGCTATTAAATACCATGTCTACTTTTCTTTATGAGCTACTGAGATACAGCTTGAGCTATCAATAAATCCACAGGCAAGAACATATTCAGGTCTCTGTTATGTGATGCACCATTGTGCACAAGTATCCATGTTGTCTACTGAATGGGCTTGCTCAATAACTGTAGGCGATAT
This sequence comes from Phaethon lepturus, assembly GCF_000687285.1. Taxonomy (NCBI): domain Eukaryota; kingdom Metazoa; phylum Chordata; class Aves; order Phaethontiformes; family Phaethontidae; genus Phaethon; species Phaethon lepturus. The sequence continues at coordinate 55,825 of NW_010566688.1, forward strand.
ATGTTCCATAGTGAATAAATAGAATTAATTAGGGTAGGTATGAAAAGTCAATTATGGCTGTTACTGATTTTGGAATACAATGGATGTTGTCATATTGGAAAAACAGTTTGTTTGAACGAGGTCTGTCAGTGTATCTCCAGCCTTGCTTTGGACGCTTATCTTGAGAGGTACTAGGTTACATACGTACTTAGCTTTCATTGGTATGCTGATTATGAGCACCTGAAATCCTGAATAGTTGCATAGTAATTTAGGAAAAAAAAAAAACCCCTCAGTGAAATGAAGGAGAGAAGAATAAACTGATGGGTGGGGAAAAAAGAGAAAAAGCAGAAGTGGTTATAAATTTAAGTTTTCACTTATGGTTAGTTGTTGAAGCTCTGCTATAGATATTCTGGAAGGGGGTATAGCAGTAAGATTTTTCATTGCTTTGTGGAGACTTGAGACTCAGTTACATATTCCTCTTCCCTTACTTGCACCCCTCTCAGATGTTGACCAATGAAGCTGGCAGTGTGGTGGGAGAGAGAGTGAACGGTTCTTACAGAAATTCGTAAACCTACTCAGTTCTTCTGCTTATCCTTTTGAGAGCATTGCTTTGATGCTGTGTGTAAATCAGTAATAGTCCCTGTACACAGCTGTTGAGGGACTTAAAATGGTTGGTGTTTCCAGGTGATTATTTAATAAGTGGAGGCTTTAGTAACAAAGATGTGCTGCTTTCTGAATCAGGAATGGACAATACTTTGTCAGAATAGGGAACTGAGTGAAATCTTGGAAGCACAAGCAATGTAAAAATGTGGTCTGTATTTAATGCCTTTCAGTCTTAATGTTCCTAGGCTGTATTTACTAAAACATTACCCTTTCAACTGGATCATACACTACAGTATTTCTCAAGTAATCCGTGACATATGGAAAAAAACTTCCTTTACAAAGATCAGTATGAGAAATGTATAGATGTGTGTATGGGTTGTATTTATGGATTGATGTACCTGAATCAGAAGATGGAAAGCAAGTTCCTCTTTCAAGTTCTGAGCTTAATTAAATTAATTGATAAAAGACTACACATTCTTAGTTTCAAAGACACTGAAATAAGAGAAGAGGCTGTAGATGTCAGTATATCAGTGATGGCAATCCTCACAAATGGTCTTGAAAATACACATTTGGAAGCCTAAGGAAAAAGAGCAGGGAAGCCTCTGTTTGTAGAAATGCATACAATATCAGGTTTTGTATAAAATACAAGGTGTTATTGGATTTGATGGTCTTTGATTTCCATTATTCCTGTAATTATAAATAACCCTTTCAGTCATTCACCTGCTGTAGTATATGGAGAAATACAGTTGAACCCTTGCCTGGCAATACACAGGTATTTTTTGACAGTTTTCTCCGTGTGAGTTATTCATTATGGTAATGGTACTTTGTGATGTGCAGTTTCTGGATTTATGACCCATTCTCGATAAGCGTGAATCCAGCCTGCGTGTGCATCTTTGATAAGGTTCTAATTGGATAGCAGTGACCTTTCTGAATGTAATTCTAGGAGGAAGATTAAAAAGCAGTTCAGAAAGTGACAGGTTTGGGACAATAACATATGAATTCAGCTCTGCTGGCAGGCATGAGATGTAAGCCATGATAAATTAGAGGCAAGCCAAGGAGGCTTGCTGAATGATTGCTCATTTCTGCTGCATCCTTGGGTAAAATCCCATGAGTAGCGCCCAATGGCGCCATGTTTTCCCTGTATTCCAAATTCACTGTTTACTGAGTAAGCATGCTACAAAATCATACAGCTAGTAAAGTTTCAGAAGACTCTGAGGAGAGCCTGCTGAGCGTTACACATCTGAATTACACTGTCCCTTCATGTATTAGGGGAGTCATATATTTGTTGTGCTCATTCAACTACTTCGTAACAGCCTGCTTCCTCTTGCTGCTTCTGATGGCTTTCTGCTCTAATTAAACTACTTTTAAAAAAGCAATCAGTTTTATCCAGTGTCTGATTAAATTGCTTACAAGTTGAAACTAAAATTAGTCAGCTTGACTCTTCATGCATTGTTTTTTTTTTTCTTTGAAAATAAGACAACTATGAAGTTGAGTTATAGAATTTGTTCCACATGCATGGTTAGAGGCCTAAGGTAATGTAGGAATGCGCTAGAAATGAAAACTTAAAAAAAAGAGGTTGCAAATTTATATTGAGTAAGAGTCACCAGATGCTTCCTGCATTGAAAGATACCTTTTAGTTCTGGATGAAATTTGAGGTATATTTTAGATGTCTTTTTATATCTGCGTTATTTTTTCTACATAGTATTTGTGGAGAAAACTTGACAATATAAGACAATGGAAGAAAGCGACAGAGACTATATATCAAGTTTGATGTTGATTTTTCAGGTTTTATACATACACAGCTTAAGGGCTGTTTTTATTATTGTTCTTAGTACCAGTTTTTGCATTGTGACAAAAACATTAAGAGTTTGAAGTCACTTTTTACCTTACGATAGATGCTTGCTCTGCTGTATGAAACTAGAGATTGCCAAACTGGAGGGAAAAAA
>NW_010566688.1:58383-132900 GCF_000687285.1 Phaethon lepturus
GTAAAGCTAACTGAATAATCTGATGTTAAAGCTTTGTAAGCCATCATGATTCAGCCTCCAAAGTGCACAGTGGAGAATACAAATAGTCATTAGCTTTTGAAGTAAAATGGAGGTGAAGGGAGAAAGAAGTTAGGAATGTAAACAAGAGTTCCAGGTAACTATGTGAGTATCATAGAGGTTATTGGAGTTGTAAACAGGGATTTGTAGTTTTATTTAAGTTTATAATTTAACCATATGGGAAATAAAGACTGATTTTGTAGTTTGATGATTAATCTTATGACAAACATATTTAAATCAGATCCACCACAGATCTCACTTTGTGAGAGAGGGATGCAATTATTTATTAATGCCTTGATTTATTGGAGTATGCTGATAAAAATAAGCTGTTGTTACTTCTCTGATAGTTTGTTTTACCTTTATCAGTCTTGAAACATTTAGAAAATGGTTCATGAAGATCCAAAGCAACTGTCTGAGGTTACAGCGCATTGTTGTCTCAATAGTCTGCCTAATGAAGATACTTAATAGCAGATAGAAAATGAAATATTCTTTCCTTTAATAATTTGAGAACTGAAATTTGGCAGAAAAGTTTTTGAAGTGAAAGCCTACATTTTGGTTAATCTAGTAGAAGTGTTTCAGAGAAAAGTTCAAAAGGGGAGGAGTTCCCAATGTTTGTGTACCTTGCAAGCACAAATGTCCATGAATCAGTCAGAATTTGGCTGCTGGCACATGGGAATTCAACTGAGAGGGGCAAACTGTGCATGTGAGAGACACAGGGCTAAACATGTTCCCAGAATCAGCAGCAACCCCACTGGGCATGCGTTTTAGTAGTGTTTCCATGCCGTTTCAGGCCATATGGCAGGTAATTTAGGGCTCATGTTGCAGGTGAGAATTGTTCAATTGTGAAGAAGTCAATGCCTTCTAAAGGCAGAATTGTCAAATTTGCTTGAAGTTAAATAAGGTTCAGCACTTAAATGTCAAGATCTTCAATTTCAGAAATTCTTTGCTGCTGCTAATTTCATTGTTCAGTTCGTAAGCATGGAGAAATCTGGGTGCTTTTGCATCATTATATGTACCAAACGTTTGGGGTTTTTTGTGTCATGTGAGGTACATATGTTTATTCTGTATTTTGAAGTTTTGAATATTTTAATTAAGTGGTCCTGGTTTTTACAGTTTGTGAGAATGGACAGTTTGAACTAACTGGGTGCAGTAGTCAAGGAATGTCCTTTTCTACCAAGGTAGTTCAACTCTGATATTTTTAAATATAATTGGAGTATGTGGTATGATATCATGTAAATTTGGTAACTGTTTCATAGTAATTCAGAGCAATGAGTTAAAACTGGCTGTTACTTCCTGAATATGCGGCTTAAAAAAACATAAAAACTGGATTAAAAACAAACAGGTGTGCAAAAAAGGTAGTAATTCTTGCTGTTGTCAATTGATGCTGCGGCACTGAAGCTGGTGAGCTTGGTGCAGTTTCTGTATTGACTTCAGTTCAGGCATTTCAGCTAACTTTCCTCGTTACTATACCAATTGTTTTGTAGTTTTGGGTCTTTTTTTTCTTTGTTTGTTTTGGGTTTTTTGAGTTTTGCTTTGTTCTTTTTTAATCTGAATGAAATTTCCATCTTACTACATAGCAACTCTGAAAGTTGGCATGTGCTTTGAGATGGAGATCATGCTGGCTCACTCAGTAGCATCTAAGCATAATCAAGACTTCAGAGGCAGGAAAACCTTGAGTGTTTGAAGCATTTTGAAACGCCTTAACTCCAAGTCCAGTAGTATGAGAAAAAGCAAAAAAAAAAAAAAAAAACAACCACCAAACAAACTTTTAAAAAGGAGTAACATCACGTGGTGATAAAGTAAGATTGTAGCTAAAATCTCTTTCTGATACCTTTATCAGTCTTGAAACAGGTTTTTGATGGAAGAGAGTCCATTTATACGCTTTGTTACTGGAGGATCTCATTTTGTATGGAAAACTCATAGTACGGAGCTATTTGTTTTATTACAAAGTTTTCACAGTTAATCATTTCTTCGCAAGCAGACAAGACTTGTGGGTGAATACGTCCCGATTTGCGTTAGCAATTTTCCCGGTAAGAAACAGAGTCAGTGCTCCAGATGCTCGTTGGTTTTCTAGCCCCAGTGCTTTAATGTTCCGCGTGGAAAGGCAGCGTTTGTCCCCCATAGGCAAACTCCCATGCTGCTGTGCTGTAGAGAGCCAGGAAAATCAAAGAGCCACCTACTGACCTTACCTATTGTCTGGCCTTGTCGCCTTCTATCAGTAGCATGCCACAATCAGCGAGCTACATGTGTACCTCGTGCTTGCTTGGGGTTTGGCAGACCCCGTCCCTTGCACCTGTTTGCTTATGCATGAGCTGTGCACGTCTGAATCCAAGGAGCTGACGGAGAAGGAGGGTGAAGGGGGAGGGAAGGAGGGAGGGAAGTCGCTGTCAGGCGCTTTTCATTAGGCTGCTTGGAGGAGCCGAGGCACAATGATGCTGTGGAGGCAAAGGAAGCATTGGCAGAGTGCACCCAGTACTCTGTAAAGTCGAGAATTTTAATAGATGTGGACAGTTGATCATGGCACATCGGTAAATCAACTGTCTTAAGAAAGGCATCTGAATTTTCTACTTATTTTAATTCTCGGCTTTGATCTCTGATGAGAAAAGATTGCATAATTTGCGGATGATGGGAGAATCTGTAATTTTCTGGAGTAGAATCTTACTTTATTGTAAGAGCTGATAAAAATGCAATTCAGCATGAGTAAGGATGATAGAATCTAGCCTGTTATCTGCTAACAGATCTAATGTATGCAGTCTGCTGGGTCTTGTTGGCATATGCTTACAATTGTTACAGAGGAAGGTCCTCTTGATTTTTCACTACTGTGAGTAGGAGTCGCATTTAACCTTGTTCACTAAGTGCTTTTCAATTTTTTTCTGTTAGATATTTCTCATACAGAATCTCCTATGTGAGCGTGTGGGAGCAGAAGAACAAGAAAACAGATTCTACACGCTACTGTATGTTTCTTTCCAGTGTTTTGAGAAACAAAACAGGGAAAGCTTATTCCAATTCAGCTCTATAAAAGTGGGTGCAGGACCATGTTCTTGCTTTCTCATTTGTACCTGTGCCTAGAGAATGGACTATGCTCCCTTAAGCACAAAGATCTAATACCTTCTCTCAGGTCCAACCTTTTTGGTGGTGCTTCTATGCATTTCTTTCCTTCTTGCTTTGGGCTGTGCTTTAAAAATCATGCTTTGCCTCGAAGCATTGTATATAGATAATGTCTAAGTTGGCTACTGTTTACTCATGATATAGCTTTATTGAGGTAGGAGTGATTCTCTGCGAGTGATAAGAATACAGTCTCTTCTGGAGTTCAATAACTAGGTGCTGTGGGATAAGGCTCTTTAATAACTACATATTAGCTATATTAGCTTTGTACAGTGGATATGTCAAGTAATCTTTGCCATAATTCAGAAAATGCCTGAATAATTTTGGTTCCCAGATCATGCACTTCCTATGCATATATAGTCTTTGTTAATTGGGTGTTGGTCTCTTCTCCCAAGTAACCAGCAATAGGACGAGAGGAAATGGCCTCAAGTTGCACCGGGGGAGGTTTAGACTAGTTATTAGGAAAAATTTCTTTACTGAGAGAGTGGTCAAGCATTGGAACAGGCTGCCCAGGGAGGTGGTGGAGTCACCATTCCTGGAAGTATTAAAAAAATGTGTAGCCATGGCACTTCAGGACCTGGTTTAGTGGGCTTTAGGTGGTGTTGGGTTAAAAGTTGGACTTGATGATCTTAAAGGTCTTTTACAACCTTAATGATTCTGTGATTTTGTAATGCCAACTGCACTTAAATTCCTAAAGCTTGGGTCTTCTATGTGTAGTCCTTCAGAGGGAGATAGCCCTCTAAATAGCTTTTGGAACACGGACCCTATGTGATTATTGCCTTTTGAAAGTGGGTTTTGGGATCCAAGGATAATTTTGCAATGTTGCTTTTACTCAAAGGACTCTTCGATACATAGAACTACAGAAGAACATGTGAAATTGAAAGTTGCCAAAATCCTTCAACTTAGAGCTACTATAAATCTTACTTGCCCTTGTCAATGGAATTCTAACAAATATATATCTAGTTGCAAATGTTATATTAATCACTCCTTCCCCTCCCTTCTTTTTTTAGTGCTATCTTTGTACCTTTATGAGAACCAACACAAATTTAAGATGACAAATTTTTCTGTTCCTATGAGATAGGAATGTTTGCTTCTTTTATATGGAGAATGGTCTTAAATGTGTTTTCCAAAATGAACTCCTGTTAATAAATTCATATTGTTACTTCAATTATTCTTGTAAAACCTTTTCACAAGGTACAATTTTCATGCTATAAAATGTCATTTCAGTAAGTACTTTACTTATTAAAGATTTATTTTATATAATTCATTATTAGATCAGAGAAGTTCCTGTGCTTTTTTTTGTAGTGAGAATTGAGCCAGTGCTTCTAATAATCTTCTTCCAGTGTGTTTCACCTCTAGTCTTTTGTCTCATACCGCTGTTATCTGACAAAAAGGGAAGTCAGAAGAAAGAACAGGATGCATTCCTGTGGTCTGTTTTGCACATTCAGCTATTGTAGGAAAAAAAGTGGTCAGTCCCATAGTAAGTAAAGTAGCATTTGCAATTGAATATGTATAATGAATTCCGGGAAGACTCCACCTTTTACTTGTGTTGCCCAACAAAGTCTTAGAGCTCTTGTCTTTCTGTACCCCACACAGTCTCAACAAACACTTTCGGACTTTGCATCCAGAGTTTCAGTGCTTGGGCAGAACGTAGTACATCTGCAGGCCCTTGCATGACTAATTTCACATCAGCAACAGATTTTACTGCCATTTAAATAAGAATTTATAATAATAGCTGTAATGTTGCCAGATGGTTAGACTGGTAAGTTTTAAGGCCTCAAAGTTTAAAGATACTGAGTTTTTTTTATTTACTTATCTTCCTTGAGCACAAACATTTAGATTTTTTTTTCAGTCAGTATTTACCACAGATTTTTTTGGTTCCTTATGCTAACCCATTTACTGTAATACAATTTTCTTTCAGTAGATTTTTTTTTTTCTTTAACCCTTATTTTGATCAGATTGACTGTAAACTTAAGGAGTAGAAATACAATAACACAACTCAAAGGCATGGGTATAGAAGTCCCTTGGGAATAATGGGAATTTGTCGCTATTGTGACCTCTTCCCAGTGGAACCATACATACAGAAACAGTTACTTACCTTTGCAAGTTCATGCAGTGTGTAAATCCTGGCAGGTTTAAAATTTCCAGAGCCAACTTTTGCCATTTTTACAACCTTTATGAACTTATGCAAGAGTGCCATGTGTTTGTCCTCTGTGGCACCCTTACCAGTTCTGCACAGACTGTGGGAGCTGTTGCAGATAGTTTGCCTATGAAGATATCCGTGTCTCTCCACCAGTCTGAACAGAGTTTAAGTTCAATAAGCTTCAGAACTGAAGAAGCCACTATATCCCTGTCCTATCTGTTCCCCTACTTTAGGGGTACAATTCCAAAGTGTATCACTCTTATAAATTCAAAGACAAAATCAGACTTAATCAGGTTATGAAGATACAGTGTGATACTGCATGGGGTTTTTTTAAAAAAAAATTCTTCCACCTGTTTTTGCTTTAATTTTTTTAAAAAAAAAATTCTTCCACCTGTTTTTGCTTTATATTTCTGTTTTAAAACCAAATACTCTCATTTAGATAAAAATGTCTTTTTTTTTTTTTTTTTTTAGCTGGGGTACTTTGAGCCCACTTAACCAATTTATAGAAGTCTAAATCTTTTTCTCTGTTTTACATATAATAATATGTAAATAACCTTATCTTCTAAAGTTTTACTGATAGTTAACATTCAGCTATGTGTCTAGCCATCAAGAAGTACTGCTTAGATACACAAAAGCTACGAAGAATGACAGATCTTGTTACTCTTGCTAGGGAGCAAACGTAACTCTTCAGTTGTGCATACAATTCATTAGGACTTTCGTTTCTATGGCCTGGCATTTTTTAGGCTTGCTGCATCATTGGGGTTTTTTGTGTGGGGTTTTTTTTTTCTTATGCCTGTTTTAATATGTACCTAAAAGAAGATTCAGTTTAATGGAAATAGAGAATTACAAAAGGAGTATAATCTTCTTTTGTTTTCTATTTCAATTCATTCTATTCATTCAAATGAAATTTTTTATAAGAAGTTAAGCAGTAAAGACACTCCCTTTGGACACTCCTGTAGGCCCTGACAAATTTTTAATTTTTCTCTATGTTTTGGGGTTTTACTTCAAGTTTTGTAAATTATATGAAACTCATTTTCTTTCTTTGACACTGAAACATTGTGTATCAATTTGATTTTGAAAGCTGCTTTAAACAGTCACGTCTTCATTTTTCAGATGGATTTTTGCCTGTTCAGCTACAGTGTATCTGTGGGCTTGTTATCGCAAGAACATAAGATCATAAAGTTAGCCAAGCATGCAAATGAAGCCTTTGGAAGCCCTGTGAATTTTACAGATCTTATGAACATTTTTGTGCAGATAGTAGTATTTGTTATAGATTAGCTATGGTGTCTTTGCAGATTACTTTTCCTGTGAGCTTTTATAGTATTTATTAACATGTTCGGAATGTACAGGGATGCACTGATGATCTCCAACGTAAGACAATGTATTTATCAAGAGTCCAGTCCTGGTCACGGGGTATAAATTTCCACAGTTCACTGTCGGTTTATACATCTTTCAATAGATTTAGGCCCTTTACTACCATTACTCAGCCTCTAACATGCCTCCCCTCCAATTCACAGCTTGAACTTCCTCACCTACCAATATATGTGCCTGCTGCCTAAAAGCAAACTGTTGAAGGAGTGTTTTAGGAAGGATAGATTATTGGCTTGGTTACATTCAGCTTTGTCACAGACATGATCTGTACAAAATATTTTGGTGACAGAATCTTTCATTTCTAGTTTATCTCTTCCCTTCTCTTGTTGTTTCGACTGTCAATTAGTGCTTTCTTTTCTCATTTTTTTCTTTACGTTCTGCATATTTTCTTTTTAGCTTAATCACGTCTAACTGTGGTTATAGATAATTTGTGAAATAACAGGGAACCACATAAAAAGCAGGAAAGCAAGGGGAAAATGCTTTCCCAGGAAAATGTCAAAATTGGATAATTTCTTTTCTCTCTCTCATCTGTCTGCTTCCCCCCCTTCACTAGATGTATAATTACCTCATTGTTTCAGTAATGTGAAACAAAAATTAGATGCAAGAGAAAAATCTAAATAGAAGGACTCTAAATGCTTTTTCAAAATGAAGAATTTAACTAAACCACTCTAAAGTCCCCTGCTGGGCTCAGGCAAGCTGAAATTAATTCAAGAAGGCAGATAAAAATTTTAACCAGCCTGAGTGGAGATGACGGATGTGACAGCTCTCAGTTAAAATGTCTTTTAGTGGCAAATGCATGCATATTAGTCAAGTGATGTGACATAACTGTCCTGCGTGAGAGAAGATGAACCAATGACCATTTGCATTGAGAACAAAAGAAAATTTAGATGATTACAATATAGAAAAGAAAAAAAAAAGTTTACATCCTCTTTCTATATGTAAACCTGTACGTATGTGTATATATATACAAACATGTGTATGAAAGAGGTATCTTAAAAGACCTTGTGGATGATAGAAAGTAATTTGTGATGAAGATTTTTGCGTTTTCTTTTTACAGAAGAATTCAAACACAACTGTAGACTTGTTTAAACAGATTCTATGAAAACCAGTGGGTTTTCCTTTTTTCTGTGCCTAATTGACAAAAAAGATGACGTGTATGTTATTAATGTATACACACTGCATTTTAGAAGTCTTTCTCTTATGAAAGATGTTTTTGGCTCTTTCAATCTGTTCTCAGACTGAGCAGATGTACAGATCTAATGCGAATGGAATTTATTCAAGGACCATCCAAGGATGCAGTCCATTGTGAAACACTACAACAGCAATAAATAACAACAGGAATGGACCTTTATGAAAAGAAATTACCTGCAAAAAAATACCTTAAGAAATCTTGGTCAGTTTACCACATGATTTTTTTTTTTTTAAGTTATTATTTAGGAGCATATGCTACCAAGTCACAGTAGCTCCCAGTTAGAGCTGCACAGGTAATTGAATTTCAGTATTATTCTTATTTTTCCCCAGTATAATTGAATTGTATTATCATAATTCTGTTATTCAGATGCACTTCTTACTGTGTACCTCAAGAACGTTCAAGGCCGCATCTGGAACTTGCTATTCTTAAATGCTGTAGGAGAGTAGGAGTAGGGACACCAGAATATCTTTCTAGTAACACTTGGTTGCAAAATAAGACATACTCCTAACCACTGTTACAGAGGGAATTCTACCAAAAGGTTAATGGTTGAAAGTTCAAAACTAATTGGGCATTTGGCATGGCTACTTTTGTTATCTTTCCATGTGAGAATGTGCATAAATTAATCCTCAACATCTTAATTTTAATACCCAGTCTAAAAAATGCTTATTTTGTTTCCAGTTGTGACATTTTTAATACGTCCTTGAGCAGCATGCTCCATTATAGTATTTCACTTAAAAGAAGCCACATTCATTAGAAGAGTTTCAACTATTGAACAAAGTACTCTAAAACAGGGTCAGAGGGGTAGGGACTGTAAAACGCTGACCTGCTCAGAAAGAAACTGCAATTCAGCAAGCCTATGCCAAGCTACTCGTTAACATTTTAACAAGGGTAGCTAATAGCACAACAACCTTATTACAGCAATGTGTCTGTATACATTTGCTCTGCAGATTTTTTTTTATACCTCTTCTTCATGGTTTCTTTGAAAATAATGTTTATAATGTTTAAAAAGTTGATCTGAGCTATTATAAGCTATTTTCTAGCAAGACAGTCAAAGGAGGAACTTTTGCTTCATTTATTTTAAATAAAAACAAGCTAACATGCATGTTACAGGTTATTGTTTTTTCTTTATTCTGATGTGCAATGCAGGCATGTACCTTGAAAAGATCAGAGCGTAAATCAGCTTCTCTTCTAAAGCTACAAATGTCCGGGTTTTCCCAGTGTCTTCATGAAGGTCTGTCTTGTCACACTTGGGCTAGGTACTAGTTTGCAAATGGACTTAATTTCAGTTCCCTGCTCTGTCAGCTATCCCTCTGACCTTGAGCAAGGCTTCTGTAGCCTTTTAGTGCTTCAATAACCAATCTGTAAGATGAAGACATTAACTTTTCCCAGCATCACATGGGCACTAAATATTAACTACTTTTTTGAGTTATAATGTGAATACAGTTAATGTACACCTTTATGACAGTATGCAACCTTTCTGGGGAAAGAGACAAAGGCAATTTCTACAGGCTTGTGCCTGCGACCTCAGAGTTTTCTGTTGTATATCTGGAAATGACTGAGGTCTGGAACCCAGGGAGAATGTCTGTGAGAATCTCCACAGCTTCATGTTCCTATCTCATTCAGTAAACTAAATAGTGAAGAAAGAGTATAAAATAAAATACATGGAGTATATTGCACCAGAATAAATGCTGTATGTATAAAATATCTCTACTTGAGAGTTTGATTGCTTCATTAAGTCAAGCCACTCTTACTTATTGTGCTTATCATGCTACCTACCAGGACATTGTCTGTCTGTCTTGCTAGGGAATATATTCCATATTTCAGGAGAAGGGATGTTGCCCACAGAGGAGATTATCTGTTTGCCTGGCTTTCCAAGTTATGTCTAGTTGAGCATTATCTAGTTTATTTCTCTGTCTCCAGCATGGGGTTATTTCAAAATAAAAATTATTTTATATTATTATTTGGTATGTTTAAAATCCAAATGACACTTTCAAGTCAGACTTTATCAAGATTAAAGTTACAATTTTAAGACCCTTTAAGGCATGCATACCTGTTTGAAGACAGCAATGCTGCTTCAACTATTACATGCACTTGGACGTGGTGGATTCTACCTCCAAAAAAGTGCAACAGATGCTGCCAGAGTATCTTCTATAAATAAATTAAAAAAACCCAAAACAACCAAAAAAAAAAAAGACCAAAAAAAAGAGAGACAACACAACTATTCTGAAAAGGAATACTGGGTGCTTGTCATGACTCCGGTAGCTTCAAGCAGGCTGAGAAGTTTACTGACGTATAGTAAACTTGCTGGTTAGCAACAGGTGACTTTCTTTTAGATGCTGAATCTTTTCCACTTGTTCTTGTGGGACTCCTAGTTGTCGGTGACCAGCCTATAATGTGCTTGTCAGATACGAAGGACTTGTGTATCCACAAACAGTGAAAATCAGTAACATTGGCAGTCATATTGAGAACAAGAACTTCACTGCAAGCACTAGTTTGAAGCCTATTGTGTAAATGGCTTTTCTTTCATGGTTTTTACTGTTATTTCTGGTTTCTTTCAGTGTCAGCAGCTTGTTGGTGAATTAGGTTCTCTTTTTCTCTTAACATTACTAATATCATGCTGTAGGGTTTGAATACATCACGTTTATATGAATGAGAGGTCTGGTCTCACAGACCTCTCTCAGTTTGGGGCTTGGAAGATATACTAATTTTCTTGGCCTTTGTTCTAACAAAGTGATCACTTAAAAACTGCTAAGCTAGGATGACTTGGGGTGGGAGTGAGGTGGGGGAAGAGAAGCTGTTTTTAACCATTCATATAGTTTTATTCCCTAAAACTAGTAAAACATACAGATCCCCTTCTGTATGTTAGTACTCAGTCACAAAGAACTTGACTCTGAAATACGAATTTAATGTAAATGGTTTAACTTTCATTTGGTCTAAGTAAAACTTCACCATCCCACAGTCTCAGTTTAGGGTTTTGTAGCAAGGTCTACCTTATTATATACCTTTTATTACTTCATTATTTATGGGTCTAACAAAGTTGTAATAAGGTATTGAGAAGAAAGAAAACTGCCAGTGGTCTTAAGATCTCTGTAGCACATTGGAACCCATATAGGTCAACAGGCCTGCCTGAGGATGACTATTTTCAGAGACAACTGCCTAACTAAAAAAGAGTGGAACTCATGGCTGGTAAAAGATAAACTATGTAAAGATGGGCCAGCTTCTCAAGAAATGAGTATGAATACAGTGTCAATGCTGTATCAGGCTGAATTAGGATTTTTTGCTATTCTATTGTCAGCTACTGATTGGTTGGAGTCTAAACCAGATAAAACAAGATAGGCATTTATTCTATTTTTCCTCTCTATTTGTAGCTTAATTTCCAAAGTAACTTACCTTTAAGGGTCGGATCTGGGGTGTTGTGGCTATCCATCTACTTTCACACATGTCTTCTAATGTATTTGTAAAGTACATATTAAGATAATGTAGGAAAAATAATATAGTTAAATTCAGTGCAAGATCTTAGGGAAGGGGAAGGTAATATTTATTTACCAAATGTTTAAGCAAGTTGTTTGTGTGCACTCATATTTCAAACCTACATACTCAAACCAAGATGTTTGCGTCTCCATAGTCTGACCGTGATCACTTGTGCATGACACACAAAACAAGGGATGCAAGTTCCTCTTGACTGACAACAGCAAACGGGTTTTTGGACAGATCTTTGGTCTTAACATAAAAACCACATTCCTCAACCTTATTCCTGGGAGAAATGTCCTCGGAATAATATCCTTTACTATCAATATAGGCCACTCTTTTAAATCTTTGTTCTGTTTTTATTCTGGTGCTAACACACAAAGATTTCCATTTATATTTTATTCATACCATTCTTGGGGGTTTTTTACTATTTTTTTTTCTCCCGGTACAAATCTGTACAATAACCTATTAGGAGAGTATATACTATTGTCTCCACAGTAACTCTAATTTTAACTTATTGGAAACCATGGGAAACATTTTCTGTAATGTTGGGCTACATACACATCTTATCTACTTGTCGTCATAACTTCAACACATTTCTAGAAGACATTCAAGTGAAACAATGAAGTGGCTGTAATTCAGTGTTCCTTTATCGGAAAGAGTCATTTCAGGTATGAAGAATTTCTCTGAATTTTTAACAGTTAACCTGAGGGTGAATTTGCTATTTGGCTTGGTAATAATAACAGGCAAAATATTAAAGACAGTTCTGCTCCTGATGCTTTTAGTTCTAAGTTTTGTTTGTTTCTCAGGTGATACAGATTACTTTGTTACAAGTGTCATACTGCTCTTATCTGCCTTTTCACTGGATTAATCTTGTAAAAAATTGGAAAGTTAAGGAAGAGATGGATGTTCTAGATCACTCTTTTAATCTATTTACTCTGTTTTGGACCTGACTAAGACTCTTAATTAAGTTAATGGGTTCTTCCTTTCATGTCAGTGACAGCAGGCTAATCTTTAATTATTTAGCAAGTTTGTTTTGCAACATAGGATATTTCAAAGTTATATTGCTGTGGACATACAAGCTTTTTTAACCCAGATACTGACACTCACCCATTCCATATGTGAAAGTGTGAGATGTGAATTGAGGCTGGTGTTGAAAGACCTCATGGAAAGAAACTGATTCAGTGATAGCTGCCCTGCAACAAAGACTTGTGCTTATCAGAAGAATGTTTATTTAAGCAAATGAAACTACCAAACAAGCAACAGATCAAAATATCACTGTTCAAGCTCTATTTTTTTTTTTAAAGCTGGACTAAACCATGTGGTTTAAAGAGACCCATAAATTTGACTCTTCTGTTTGTGGGGCACAGCACCTCTGATCTCGGTTGTGATAACTGAAATGATTGCCATGACACAGTGAGAAACCGTGGAAGTCTAAGTTACTTTGGCAAAATCTAGAGTGACATTTCCATTTATCTTCTTCAGCGTTACATTTGCCAAAAGCATTTCTTGTGAAGGTATTTGTTACAGACTGCAAAGACAATTCTGTGTATTATTGAACATTCATCAAGTGAGTAATCTCATGAATGGAATACTTGCAAAGTTTATTCAGGCTCTTATTTTTGTGAGATAAAGTATTTTAACTGTAATACAGAGGCACAGATGGCTTTGTAGTCATTGAATGAGTTGTCAGGAATTCATTTTTCATTATAGAAGGTTTAAAATTTTGACTACACTTTTGCCATATTCTATTATTTCACTAGTCCCATATGGTGAAAAGAAATTTGACAAAGTAAACCTTGGTTTTATGTTTCTTGGTTTTGGGGGAGATCAAAATGATAGATTTCAATTGCAAAGTGTAGTGAGCCTTCAACTGTTATCATTATATCTCTTTTCTAAAAATGGAAATAAAATACAAGGACAAAAAGCAAGCTTTGAAGTTACATGTGACATAACATATGAAGCTATAATTTTGTCAAACATTTTTCGTTCACAGAATAATAATATTATTATAATCATGGGAGTGAATACATTATATTCACTCTCATGATTTCCTTTTTACATCTCCTGTTGAGTGGGACATTCGCCTGAGCTAATTTTATAATGTTTGGTAATTTTTCAGTTATCTGAGGGTATGGTACCTTGCAGTTGAGCTTTCTAGTCGTGCTCAATTTTATTAATAGGGAAGTGAAGTACAGGGATTTAATCATCACCCAGCTGCTTACATAATAAGAATAGAGGCAATATTAATGTGTGACGCAGCATGAAAGGTAGAGCAGATGGTTTTAAAAATTATATCAGTTATGCCTTTTGGATTCTGACATTCAGCTCTTCGTGTAACTTAGAGCACTTGCTGGCTTGCTCATACCATAAACTTGTTCATGCCGTAAGCCTCATTGACCATCTTGAATTGAACTTCAACTTCACAATCTGGGAGATAAGCAGGTTCTTCAGACTCTGGAATGATTTCACTGTTATCCTCTTAACTGAGGTGCAACCCACCAGTAAACCATTTAAGCAGATACCATTAAACTTTGCAGGTGATTATTGGATTACTAAAGATACAAATACCAATTTTTAAGTACTAGAAAATTCTGAATGTTGAAATATTGGCACTCCTTAGGGAAAGTGGTGCTTGTGCTTAGTGCTGAGAGTTTTTGTGCTCTATGACAATTTCTGCTTTTTGTTATTGAGATCTGAATGCATTTATTGATACCACCTTTAGACAGCATTAAGACATTGCTTATTTGTCAGTGTAACGAGAATTTCACTTTAGGACAATGAAAGGAATGGAAAGGAATTAAGTTTTTGTTTCAAAGGTTGTTTGACATTGATAGAACTTGTGTCTGTTTTAATAAACTCCCACTGTCCATAAAACCCACTAAACAATGTTTTACCCTCTTTCTAAAATCTTACTTGGCATGAATGTGTCTGGTGGCTATTTTTCCTTTCTAAGGGGATAGTCTTTGAGGTGATTCTGGAGACTAAACTTCTACTGTTTAGATGGTTGGGAAGGTAAAGAAATAAAATATTACTATCAAAAGGTATTTTGTAGTAACTGTCCAAACTGTTAGTAGTATTGGCATATGCTGGAAAAGCATGTCATGTTCTAACCCCACCCAGCAACCAGGTCCCACGCAGCCGCTTACTCGTTCCCCCACAGTGGGACAGGGGAGAGAATCAGAAGGGTAAAAATGAGAAAACTCATGGTTTGAGATAAAGACAGTTTAACGGGTAAAGCAAAAGCCACGCAAACAAGCAAAGCAGAACAGGCAATCCATTCACCACTCCCCATGGGCAGGCGTGTTCAGCCATCTCCAGGGAAGCAGGGCTCCATCATATGTAAAGTTTTCTTGGGAAGCCAGACACCATAACTCCTAAAGTCCCCCCCACTCCTTCCTCCTTCTTCCCCCCAGATTTATATACTACGCATGACATTTTATGGTATGGAATGTCTCTTTGGCCAGCCTGGGCCAGCTGTCCCGGCCGTGTCCCCTCCCAGCTCCCCGGGCACCCCCAGCCTGCTCGCTGGCAGGCCAGCACGAGAAGCTGGACTGTCCTTGACTGCTCAGCAACAACCCAAAACATCAGCACGTTACCAACATTTTCTCATCCCAAATCCAAAACATAGCCTTACACTGGCTTCTGTGAAGAAAATTAACTCTATCCCAAATGAAACCAGGCCAAGCATTAATGGAAGATCAATTAGATAGCATAGAAGTACTGCTGTTAAACAAATATTTGACTAACCTGTCCGGCTATGAGAGAACATATACACAACAGTATGTGATACTTTATTAATATACTTCTAGGAGAAGTCAAATTAGCAGAAGTTTGAGGTGTGACAGCTGTACTTTTGTAGTCTTAAATCAGTTTCTTGTATTTCTTCAGTTGTTCCAGAACAGATTCTGAGGCCTTAATATCAGTATTCCAACAATCTAAACAGATTTATTCCTAATTCTGTTAGTTTTAATAAAAACGTAATTGATAGCAATATGTGTTTTTGTCTTTAATTTTTTATGACTTAATATGAAGTTATTGAGTGGTATTCAGAGAGATGAGCCCACAGTGGCTTCATCAAATGGTAAATTCTGTCCCATGCTCCTCTTCATTTTCTCCTTATGATGATGGCCTATTACCACTCTGAAAGAAAAGCAATATGCTGTCTTATTTAAACACTCTTAAATAAAAGCTAAATCTTATTCCTATAGATATTTACAGAAAATCTCTTCTATTTTTCCACAAGAATACAGTTGAATATTTTGTATATCTTGAAGGAAACTGTGAAGAAAAAAAATCCCCCTGGACAGCTAACTATATCACAGTGACTTTAAGAACATGTAAAAATATGAATTATTAACTAAAAATGTTATTATTTTCTATTGTGGATTATTGATCCAATAGATTGTGTTCCCTTTGCAGTCATTCTGTTAGGTTTGGAAAATCTCTCCTACCGTAGGTTGCAAATTCAGTATCACAAGCTAGTGGCCTGTGATCATTCCTCTGTTTCAGTAAATTCTATCTTTGTAATATATAACTGTAGAGGTAGTGACTTAATGAATTTGTCCTATAGAAGTTCATAATCTGTGTTCTATTGTCACAGAATGTGTATAGCAGTTATGTCATATGTTGTTATTTAGATACTTTTAAAAAACTGTGGTGGGTTAACCTTGACTAAAGGGGCTAGATGCCCACCCAGCCCCTCTCTCAATCCCCCTCTTCAGTTTCCTCCAGGACAGTGGGAGACAAATATGATGGAAAAGATCATGGGTCAAGACAAAGACATGGAGATTGCTTACCAATTACCATCATGGGCAAACCAGAATCAACTTGGGGAAGATGAATATAACTTACGCCAATTAAAATAGATTTAGGTAGTGAGAAAAAGAGACAAAACATTAAAATAACACCTTCCCATACCTACCTCTCCAGGTTCAACCTCATTCCATTCCCACTCCTACCTTCCCCCTCTCTGCAGTGCAGGGAATATGAGGGATTGTAGTCAGTCCATAAGGGCTGCTCTCTATTGCTCTTTCCTCTTCATGCTTCTCCTCTGCTCCAGTATGGATCCTTTCCATGGGCTGTAGTCCTTCAGGATAAACCTGCTCCTGTGTGGACTCTCCACCAGCTGCATTTCCTTCAGGGCATAGCCACCTGCTTTACCATGATCCCCCTCCATGGGCTGCAGGGGAATGTCTCTGCTGGCACCTGGAACATCTCCTTCCCTTCCTCTTCCTCTCACCTCGGTGCTTGCAGGATTGTTTCATACACTTTACTCCTCACTGCTAAGCATCATTTTCTGCCCTTTCTTACACATGTGTCCCCTCCTGCTTTGTAACCATCCTCTGTCAGGCCTAGATGCAACTTACCTATATACAGCTGGTAGAACACCATGATTTTTCAAACTGGTGAAGATGTACTCTGTTATGAATATCATTATTTATAGTAATTTGCTCTTATTTTTATTAATTTTGTCAGCAGGTACTGCTTTATCAAGAAATAAATGCTGATGCCTTGATTCTGAGTTCCATGTTTCAAAAGGCTTGGAGGAGCTAGGCATGGAGTGCGTACCCCATGGGTCTCGGTAGAGTCCCTAATAACGTAACATTGTAATTTGTGGAACTTTTAGCCGCTTTCGTTGAACCCATCCAGGCACTTGGAATAACTGTCTGCCATGCATATTTTTTTCTTCCGCAATCTGTTCTCCCTTCTCTCACTGTAAATTTGGCACCACACTATACTAGGAGGTTCCATGCTGCAGAATGTATTAAGGGAGGACATTTTCCACCTCACGGGGAAAATTATTCCAGGCCTTTGAAGTATTTTCCAGAAGGATGATACACTAAGTGTATTATTCCCAAGTGTTTGTAGATGAGATGCCTCAAGGCTATAGTTTTGCATTTGTTATTGCTGGATCTGTATTCAGAGTATAAGAGGAGAGCTCTATGCCGTTTGGGGGGAGGCAGATGGTACCAGTTTGATGAGTTCAGGTTCAGCACTAATGTTGTGTTAACTGTTATCTATGTCTTGCTTCACGATTCTGTGCCCTTATACCAAATATACTCCTATTCTGAGGCCACTACTCAAAAATCTTAACATATCGATTGAGATTATAATAAGAAGCAAGACTGATTCCCACAGGGAGGATGTGTGGAAGTTAGGAGGAAGGTGGAAATTAAAATCTTGTAGTCACTGGGATGGACTGCACCGGTGTAATTGCACTAATTTTGAAACTCGTATTGGTATGTAATACTTTATATCTTCCAAACTATTTTGGTGTACAGACATTTAAGCCTTATTTTTCCCAAAGTCTATAAACCAGCATAAACAGCCAAAGGTGTCTCATCGTGTCTCCTCATTTCCTGTCATGTCTCCCCAGATGTACACTGATGCTCTTCACTGTCAGAAAAACTGTATAGCCAGACAGTTCCCCCAGAACGGGGAACTAATCTAGGTTAAAAATCCTCTTTGGCAGGTCAGTGCATGTGTGTGTTTAGCCAAATTTAGAAGTTTGGCCACATCACTTTTAAATCTGATTACTTCCCAGGCTGGTTCTGAACAGGTCACAGAAGTGCTTGTATTGTCCAAGAGACAGGGAGGGATGCGGGGCTGAGAAACTGGAAGGTGCAGGACCGAGAAACTTGACTGGGACTGAGGTGAGCGGAGGCCTGCATTTGGCAACAAGTTTAATCCAGGTGTTGATAAAACCCTGCCCTTAGGCAGGAACGTGCAAAGAGGAGCTCAGAGAGGAGTTTCTTAGTTTAAAAAGGTGCCCAGTTTCACCTGAGGGATGCACACACAAAGGATGCTGTAATGCTAAATATGACTTACGTATTCGATAGGCTAATAAAAGAAGATAAAGGAATAATTAGTATGTTATGGATGAACTGTATGTTAGGGAGGGGGCAAGGGTGACCTTCCAAAATATGTTACAAATTATTTATATATCAAAGGTTTAGTGCTGGTTCATCACCGTTTCCCACCTGCTGCTTATTCACAGCTTACTTTTGTCAGGTCCTATAAATGTCACGAATTTATCAACTTTCCTGTTAAGCTTTGTAAATGCCAGAGAATGGCAGTAGGTATTACTGTGGGGCTTTAGTTAGGAAAGCCCTTTCTTCTCTCCTTCCCACCCATCTTTACTTTTTCATTCATCTCTTTGAATTTCCTTCTGCTTCCCAATACTTTTGCTATTAATCATACTTAGTAGTCACTATTGCTCTAATGACTGTATTGTGGAAGTGCTGGTCAGCCCTGTCATTACGCAGCCTATTGGCAAATGGGGGAGTCATTAGCCAAGGCCAACGCTGAAGTCTTAGCCTGTCCATTGGTGATGAAGTCAAGTCTTGGTAAGCTGGAATTTATAGACCTAATTGCTTAGATACCAAAATAAGATGTCCTTATGTCAAGTGAAATCCCACAGAATAATTATGCCAGAGTTTTTCTTGAGACTACTGTTGGTAGCGGTTGCAGTCCATACTCAGCAATAAAGTTGTTTGTGTTGATATGTAATAAATCTAGCTTTTAATGTTGTTCTTAAGCTTCCTTGTTTATGTTGTGGTAATATCTACAGGTCTACAATATCTACAAAAATCATAACCTCCTGTGTACTGTTCCAACAAAGAGCACTACATAAAATGTTCTCTCTCCTCCCTAATATTACTGTATTCTGCATTTCTTTTAAATCTAATAATAATTATTCCCTTCAAAACCTCCACAATAATTCGTTGTATTACAGGTGCCATTAAACACTTAGAGAGCATCATAAATATAAATAATGCTTAACAAAACATAAAAAAAGCTCACACAGTATTTTTAATAAAATTATTGTACTGCAAAAGATATAATACAATATATATGGTATTACAGTATTTATATTTCTGTAATAAAAAGAAAAGCACAATACAGATAAGAGGGACTGTTTTAGATATCACTGGAGAGGGCCTAATTTGGAACTAATGAAAGCAGTTGATTTTAAGGGAGAATCTGAATAAGAAAAAGCATGTGGTTGGCAGAAATGAAGTGGGGGATAATATAAAACTCTTTTCTTTTAAGGTCTCAGGAGCAGCATTCTAAAGGATATATTGCAGGTAGTCAGCTCTGAAAATGGAAGTTCCATTTCTGTGAAAAATCATTTAGAACCCATCTGTTTATATTTCACAGAAGCAGCGAGTGCAAGATGTATAAATGATTGACGATTGTGTGACTTGCAAAGGGCAAAAGTGTGAATGAGACTGTCTGTTTTACTTCTCTTGGAAAGAGAGTTCCATTTTATAACCCTGTGTCTAAAACCGCTTCATCTGCTGCCAAAAAATTAATTAGAATTAACACACACATACACTCACACACACGTTCTCTTTAGAGGTGATCCCACTTCAGAGGGATTTTTAGAGCAGCTTAGGGGAAACGGGGAAAAGCTTCATTTCAAAATGGAATTTGGGTGCTAAGGCCTTGAGCTCTTAAAAGTGTCTAGTTTTAGATGGAGAGGGCTGAGGAACATTGTTTTCCTAGTGTGCCTCATATGGAAAGAAGGGGAACATGGAAAGAAAAGGTGCTCTGTATTCACCGTATAGGGACTGCGTAAGGCCTACCAAAGGGTCTAGGGAAGGAACAAGAATATATCTGTAAAACTGCCATTTCATAATTGTTCGTTAGCAGAAAAGGACTGTATATGGCCCATTTCTTAGCCACACCAGGTTGCATTTAAAATACTTCTGTAGGCACCGAGTGCTTGCTGTGCCATTACACAAAAAGAATTTTTTGTCTCTGTCCAGCAAAGATTTTTGTCTTTTCCAGGGTTTCCCTGTGTAAACAAGTATCCCCGTACCTGTGGAAGGTTTTGCATGTAGCTTAGCAGTACTCTTACTTAATATGTTTAAAGGAGCCTCCTCATGTAACCAAAATCTACCTGAAGACCAAGGCTAAAAACCCATGCAGCATTTTCTTTCTTCTAGGCCTTTGTGTTTCAATGCTGTTTCAAAAAAAAATCTTGCATTGAGCAGATTTTTACTTAGTGCTATCCAATAAGGAATGGATACTAACTCATCTTTCCTGCTGCATGGGAGCCAAGGTGTGCGCAGCTGTGGGCGGAGGTAAGTCGGGAGGAGACAGGAGAATGTGGAGATTTGGGGAACCTCCTGGGATTGATTACTTGGGAAGTTTAATGTGTTTTTATTCTGATTCTGTTGAGTGACAAGCATCAACCCCTTGAAGGAAAGAGCTTTACCTGACCTATTCTTTTTTTCTTTTGGCTCACATTTATATGTGCATGTTTCTGACAAAACACATGAAAAGTCATTTCACTTTATCTGAAGGATAGTCTAAAAAAAGAAAAAAACACAAAGGAAATACACATAATACTAATACTAAACACTTTATCCAACTCTACTGCATCAATGTATATTCTGATGGTTTTATAGACTCATTTTTATCTATTTTAAGATAGAGACTAAGTTTTTAATATTAAAAGAACTCACAAAACAAAACCAACAAAATTATCTTAGAATTGCATATAGTTAGATAAAAAAGTTTCTGTGAACTCCTATAAAACTGTCTGCTGTATTTTTTTTATTACTTATTAATCGTTCTTATTTAAATGCCTTAGCAGGAATATGCTTTAAAAGTGACCTGTCTAATAAGCACTGATAAAGTGGGATGACATTGCTGTAACCTATCTACACTTACAATGTTCCAATTCATTGCCTGCAATGAAAGGGAGATTCTGGCCATAATATCATTGTTACTTGCCTATCTTGGCTAAGAACTAATTAAGGAACAAGAATGTTTCCTATGTGAAAATTTAACTTCTTCAAAAGTTGTTCATAGTTTAAAGGTCATGTGAACTTTAATGGCAAGGTTTTAGAAAAGTTTATGGACAAGCCAAGAGTATTTTTAAGAGAACAGATGTTGGAAACAGATGCCATATATTTGTGTGTTTAGCAACATCTCCTTTTGAGCTTTGGTTCTCTACAGAACTGTATCATAAGTAGTGTGTTGACTAGCTGTTAATCTTTTTGCTATTTCACTGCAAGCCAGGCTGTATTGGAGTCCAGTGAAATGCATCATCACGTCCAAGGACTGAGCTGGTTAAAGTGGAGACACCTGCATATCCACTATTTGCTTCTGAAAGGTTGGAGTCGGAGGGAGAAGGATGTGGATTTTTGATTTTTGTTTCTGGGCACAGTCTTACCTCAATCTATTCAAACCGAGTGTCACAGTGGTTTAATACACACAGTAGCTTTCTTGATGGGGTTTTTAGTGCAGCTGAGTGGGTGGAAGCCTGGGTGAAATTCCGAAGAAATCTGCAGGAGTTCCAATAGGGATAATGATTTTCAGCTTTTTATTTCAGTTTAGTAAAAAAAAATAAAGGCAGATTTGTTTATAAACAATCTCAGTTAATTTTACTAGAGAAGGAGCATAAACCTTTTTAAGGATTAACTACCACTTGTAGAATATTAAACTCAAAGTGCCAGAGAAGTTGACTTCCTTAATGTTCATTCTTTTCTACTATGTCTTTCCTCTTGCCTCTTTTTCCTGTTGTAGATCTTGGGCTATATGGACTCATGCAGCCCTTACATATATAGCAAAGTTTTATTATATTTGACTGTTATAGATGTATAGAAACAGCAGTCCCTGTTTTGATATTGTGTATCCATAATATCCATAATAATACTCAAAAACTCCATAGGAAAAATAATTGTTCTCTATACATCTAGATACTTTTAGTTTGGAATTCAGTTTTTCAGCCAGTACTTTTTGAACACTGCCTAGCATAAGGGACTCATCTGCAGTAGAAAATAACAAACATTTGTCCATCAGAAGAGGATTGGAAATGCTGCATAATGGAAGAGGGAAGCCCAAGAGGACAGCAGAAGTGTGTAGCTGTGCAACTGACAGTAAAGCCTACCAGTAAACTCTAGGAGTCATTAACAGATCACGTATGTGTTACCTCCCAAAATGAAGGTAGAAAAGCCAATGAGGAGAAAGAGAGTTTCCAGAGCGTTCATCTCCCTGTCGCCCTATTTGCATGGAAATACTGTTAACAGCAGACATCACGTGGCCCTAATGAGAGCAGGTGTGTTCCCTCATGGATCCAAGCCAGTTGTGGGTGGTAATGAAACCAATCTGTAAATGAGATTTTAAAGGGTGCAATACTTCACCAGTGGCACTGTTGTCAACGTGCAGACGGCCCTTCCCTCTATTTAGAGCGGAATGCGATTAGTTGCAGATTAAGAGTGATGACAGAATAGAGTTCAAAGCACACCCTCCATAGTGTCAACAGGCCTTAATGATAACATAGTGCCGCTTCCCTTAAAGAGTTTCATGTCTTATTCAATGTAAATGGTAAAAACGTGGCATTTTAGAACCAATGATGTGTTTTCCTATTGATGCTGTCATAGTAGGCAGCTGCTGAAAGAGGAGCTGTTTGTCAGATCCCATTTTCCTCAGTGATTCATCAAACAGTGGCAGTTCATGCATGCAGTATCAGAATGGGAACGAATAACTTGCAGCAATGCATTGAACAGTGTAGTGTTTTATTAATCTCCTGCCTGCTCTGATGCCACTCAAGGTGCCAGAGATTTTGGGTAGGTTCACCCAAGTACGTGTTCAGTCTTTTTGAAGTTGCATGGCTATTTTTCAGGAGCAGAATTTATGAAATAGGAATATTAATGAGTTAATGGATGAGAAAAGTAGAACTACGCATTCACATTCTTCCTGCGATAGGAGTTTTACACTACCCAGAAATGCCATCAATGCAGCCTTTTATTTTTAAATTCTGTTTTTTTTAACAAATTACAGTATTCTAAGAGGGGAAAAAACAATTTAGTAACACCTTGATAACTCAAAATTCAAAAGTAATTCAAATCTAATTTAGTTGCATAGCACCTACTATCACCTATAGCATGCAAATGCATGATTTGACATAGTGGTAATAAAACAAATGTTTCTGGTTCAGAAGGTATTGGCACTAACAAAACATGAGTACTCAAGATGTTCTGTGCATTTCCAGCTGTCATAATATGACCTGGATGGAAACGCAGATCTTGGATGTGTTTTAGCTGCCATCCTGGGAGAGTGGTGTGTGGCTTTAAGTTTTAAGATACCCGAGAAGGATTAGTTTTAAGTATTGCATGTCTTTAATGGCTTAGAATTTGGTGTGAAATGATTAGAAAAGGGGAGAGGGAGGGAAGACAGGCATAAGGAAAGCCAAATAAAAAGCCTGTCACATCACAGGTTTCCTTTTTGAAAAGTAGATGTTAACCAGTGTTATGGGAGTTGGGCAGATATTCTAATGGGAAATATTATGAAGGTTTCATACAATCTGAATTTGGATCCTGAATTAATAGGCTAACACCCAGCAACTATAGATAATCAGTCTTAGGTTCCCCTAGAATCTGTCTGTCTAAAGAGGGGAGGGTAAGATTGTAGTTTACATACAAACTGTACACCACAGCTTTGTGTGTGAGTTTTTGAATAAGAGAAAACAATAATCTGTAGCTCACTACTTGGGTGAAATTTAATTTTCCATTAAAATCCTGTTTCATACTCTGAGTTCAAGAGACTCTGGCAAGTTCTTCACTGTGAAGTGTATTTTCCAGGGTCTGACGGAAGGATAGGCAAAAAAACAATTTCTTTGAATCCCTCATTGTCCACAGTAGCTAGCACTCACAGAAGTTGTTTTAGGGAGCAGTCTTTATATGGTCTAAAGACTAAAAAGCTTCTAAAGTGCAGTTTAGTAGGCATTTGATTGGTATAATGATCATAGGTTGCAGTAGATATTTTTCTGATTGTTTGTTTTGTTGCTTCATATTCCAATCTTTCAGCCCACCTGACTGAAAGATCAGTTGGATGACACAGTTTTCCGCAACGTCGTTCAGCCAAAGTACTTTCTTCAGCCAAAACACAAGAGAAACACCAAAAAAAATCTGACAGGATAGTCCGGAGGGCATAGTGGTTGAACTCTCCTGCGACAAAGATGATAGTAGGCAGCAGGACTCTTTCTCTCTCTAGAGCTGCATAAATTAGCATAATATGAGTCTAACCAACATAAGACCATTATGACTTAGTTTTAAAAATAATTATACACATACATGTGTGTAATCATAATTTATATGCATATGTTACACTTGTATGTACCAAGACGTGTAGAGACTCCCCCCCCAGACTATACATCACTCATATATTGTCACAGCAGGGTAAGTCATTTTTCGTGTGTGTTTAAGTGTGGTCAGGATTTTTTCCATTCTTTTTCACCTAAGAGCTCATTTACACATCAGTTGGAGAAACACAGGGAACTGTGATATTCTTTTCAGTGTGGTGTTAGTAACCGCTTTCATGAAAAGCTTGCTCGTAGCTGTCTGCTGTATTTTGTCATGTTTTGATCATAATCCCCAGCAGTGTTCTGCTCTGGACTGTCCTAATATGAATAGTGGGCCAGAAGAATGTCACTACATTTACGATAATGATTTATCAGTTCATGAACAGAATTAATGGATGTGTCTGTGATCATGAGAAACCAAACTCCAGTATACTTGAAGAAGGTTTATCCTTATGTTGCTGAACTCATTAAGCATCTTTATTTTTGCCTTTAGTAGAAAAAGGGTCAAGGTAAATGCATCAGCAATTTATCCAACGCTGAAAGAAATAGGTAATACAGAGGAAGTTTGGGGCTGCTAGGTAGGTGATGACAAGATGCAGAGAAAGTAGCTTTCTAGTTAAACAGTAGCAAGTGTATATGTACCGAAAATGAAACACAGGATCCTTTGTCTTCCTAACTGAGACTCTGGGTTGTGTATAGTTGTATGTGGTGTGTACACTGTCAACATAAATTCATGAGAATTTCCTTGTGAGATGCCTTCTCCCAAAGTAAATCCTGCAGTATTTCCATTAAAGGGGCATCAAAGGCAGAAGTTCTAAGAAATGAACGTGTAGAGAAGAATACATTTTCAGAAACGTGAAATTAATACTCTTTGCGGATATTTATCATGTAGTTGCACAGCAGCAACATGTTAGCAATGTCTAACTAAAAAGTGCAAGTTATGTATAACTCTCCTCTGGACTGAAATCACTATAATATATACTTTCGTTTTTCAGCAGATGATGAAATGTATGGGTTTCTCAGTTTCTTAAAAAATTATGGCCATGTAAAATATCTTTAAAGCATCTTATGTGATTGAATCATCAACTGATTACACAAGTAAAAGAAAGAGTACTCTGGACTGGGAGAGCCTAGTAATTACAAGTGACTTCTCATAGCATTGTGGCACATGGTCTTTGAAAGACATTGGCTTCAGAAAGCCACTGAAGTATGACTGTCTAGGGCATGCAGATGCTAGAGGCTCTGAGCTGTTTTATTCAGGATTTGAGAAGAAGAAAAACAAACAAACAAAAAAACCCCCACACATGACGGTCATAATAATAATTATGTATTTTGAATTGGGTTTTTGTATCTATATCACAGAGTTGTTCCTCGCATAAAAGTACAAACCCAGCATAATTTTATAATGCTTCATTTGCTAATGAACCAATGTAAAACAATTTAAATATAGACACAGAATTGACAGGGAATGCTCATATCATTAATTTACCAAATATGTTAAGATCATGAATGCAGTCTTACATGGAAAATTCATAGTCTACCTCCCTCTGATCTCAGTTGATTCATCACAAGTATCTAATGTTTTGGGATGTTTTAAGAGTCAGTATTTTCCTCTTTAATCCAGAGTACGTTCAGTGTAAGAAGATAACTGGGCTCTTGTCCGGTTCTGGCACTGAACTCTGTTTTAAAGGCTCAAGTGGTCCAGAAAAAATGCCTCTGTGTTTTGCCATGTAACTCAGATTGCTACTGTACACCTCAGTATACTGAGCAGTGAAATGAGGATCGTGTAATTCGTTTTGGTGGAACCACTTTTTCAGTAAGTTACATGCTACCATTAATTTTTCCTTCATAATCTTGCTAACTAAACTGATAATTACTGAAGAGATTTATTATTGAAGGCTTTGGCCTTATCACAGGGAGCTGGGAGCAATAGCGTAAAAAGTCTATGCAGATTTAAAAAAAAAGCCACAAGCAATTCAAAATGAGTATTGTTTCTGGTGTGTGGTAGTTTTCTTTGTTTAAAAGAAAAAAATGCAGTAACTTGAGAATAATGAAATATTCCCTTATTTCTGAAAATGATCTTGTATGCATCATCATATAATATTTTGCTCATGTCTTTGTTGTTGGTTTTTTGGTTTTTAATGGATTCTAGACAGAAAACACAACAAACCCCCTTGGTCAGTTCCTTTAGTTTTTCTCTTGTGGCTCGAATCTTGTCTAAATCCTGTTGAAAAAGATGTTTGACATAAGTTCTTCATTGTGAAGGATTGCAATTATTTGTTTTGGTCAAACAAATCCTTCATATAGTGGTTTACCTGTAAATATTTACATTAGTGTTTGTATTTATTTAGACTTTGTTTAGCAAAGGTGATAGTCTTTACTGTATCTTCAATGGAAAGAAAGAGGAGGACTTGCAAAGGTGGAGTGGAAGTATTACTTCTACATCTTGCTGGTTTTAATTTTGATGCAAGTGTATGTCTGGTATTTTGTATTCTTCCATTTGTAAAGAAAGCAGCTCACCTAAGCAGTACTCCGTAAATGCATATGCTTAGCCATATATAGGTAGGAGAACACTGGGTAATGTTATAGGTAGGTAACTACTCAAACTTACAGTGTCCTTTTAGTCCTTGTCTTCCCTATTCCATTTCTTTGTGTTATACATGTTAGTTTCATCTTAGTTGTTTTAAAGGCATCCAGCCATTTTCTCTGTCTTCAAACTGACTTTCTGGGAGTGAAGAACCTGCACAAAAGCCTGCAAATGTAACTCCACATTAAAAATCAAACACCCATGAATATTATATGAGTGAGAATTGACCATTCCCACTAGTCAGAAAATATAATAAAACCAGCTGAGGTCTCAGGCAGAGGATTTTCATCATTTATTAATCCACCAACTTAAAATAGACAGGAAGTGTGACAGCAGAGTGACTTACATGGTTGTATAACGCCCTATGCTCTTAATTTTGTAATGCGATATATATATTTATTTATATCTATAATTAATTAACAAAGGTCAAAACCTGCTGAAATTCTGATTTTGAACAGTATGCAGTCCCATGCACCTTAATTTCCACTGACATTTGTCTCTCCCTCTGTCTCACCCCTATGCCTCCATGCATCTGTGCTACGGGAGCCAAAGTTTATTAGTCACAATAGGTGATGATCTTAAATACCTCTTGCTTTGAATTTAAATGGAGCCAGTCTAGCTACTTTGAAATTAAAATTAAATTCAAAATTAGTACCGTTGATTATGAAAGGGCGTGTGAGAGAACAGTCAAGTGTGGTTCTTCTGAACAAATTAACCTTCCTTGATACAGGTATATTCAGTATTTGGTAGTTACTCACACTGAACTAGGTTGTGACAGGTCTTTTATACACATGTGACAAGGACCCATTTCCTATCAGCCCTCAACACAAGCTGCTTGAAAGTGACAGTGTTTAACCTCAAGAGAAGGCGCTAGCAGATTCTCCATCGATGTTTGGGAAAGGGGTTTTACATACGCTTTTTTGACATATGAGGCACCAAGAAGAGAGAGCTACGAGTTTGTTTGCAAGAGGGTGCCTCTAACTGATTCAAAAACTCTGGTGCCACATGACAGAAAAGTGCAGATTAGGTATAAATTTATGCTGCTAATTCAGTTTTATCCAAACATTTTTGATAGGTGAACATGACAGCAGCAGGCATTATGCCATATTGTCAGTATTCCCACAGTTGGCATGAAAACCCATGGCCAGTGTAGACTTCATATTGTGTGCTGCAGTGGAGTTAGCAGCAATCTGCCTGTGTGTCCATCCTGATCTGGAGCAAATGTGTACTGTGAGCAGCAACATGGCTCGGCTATTATTAATTACAGAATTGTAGCCTCAGCAGCAGTATTGAAAGAATTAGAGAATTACTGAGGTATTTGGTGAGATATTGTTGCAGCTGCCATCAGTTTAACATAATAGAATGTCATCTTGTTACGGCATGGCCTTGAGGAGGAATGTCTATACTTCCTGAAATGAGAAATGAATGTTGGAATTTAACAGGATTTTGTATTTGCTGCTTCTGAAAGAAAACCAAAAATGTCATTTTCCTCATTTTTGTGGAAATGTTTGGTTTTTTTTTTCCCCTCTCATTTTGAAGAAATGAGAAAATACCTCCAAGTGCCTGGATATCACTTTGGTCACTATTTCTATTTCACTGACAAACTCTGAGTAAGATTTTAATGTCTATTCTTCTTTTAGTAACTCCTGAATTCATAAATGGTTCTGTGCATGGACTTTGCCCAGACTTATTTCTTGACTAAGTGAATTCAAGGTGAAAAATTCCGGGGTTTGGAACTTTTTGTTCTTAACTGAAATACGTTAAGACATTCTCAAAAGACTGTTTTAAACTTTCTTGGAAGATGTGTGCTGTGCCTTAGTGCATAACTTTAGATTTTATCTGAACTGATGAAGTTAGAAGGAAGTTTTGGTAAGATACAATTCTCTTGCAAAGCTTTATTAACTCTGCGAAGTAAAATATCACAAAATTGGAGAAGTGTTTCTTTTAAACTTTAAACCTTTCTAAAAAGTTTTAATTAGCAATTTAATGATCAATGCGAAGGAGAATAGGGCTGTGTTTGCTCATTAAATGAAATTAAATAACACATTTGCGTTTGTAAAGTGTGCTCTTGTTGTGACAAGCGTGAGTATGTTTCTAACAGGGTTGATTAGCCTTTTGGCCTCTCTCCTTAATATTTTCGTCATTCTTCTATGGAACTTCCTGTGTGCCTTCCATCAGGATTATTGGAATTTGGAACCTTATCTGTAATTGTCTACCAATATGGGTGACATGATGTCTCTCCGCCGCATTAACTTTATCGTTCCCTCTAAAACATTAACACAGCAAAAATCTGGGCTTGTAAATGAGAGCCATGTCTTCATCTTGATCAGAGAAATGAAATTTGTAATTCAAATGAGAAAAGTTAATGAACTTAATGCACAGGCTGGAAAAAGTGTTGTAATGTGCCAATTTGGTCTGCCTGTGGATGCTTCCAAACATTCCCATTAAGGTATTGATTGTGTCCATTTAGCAAAGTGAAGGGGACAGTGAACTCCCTAATGGTTTACACATTACACTAGTAGTGTCTAGACCCCCAAACAAAAGAAATCTATCATGAGAAGGCTTCAATTTCCTTAAAAACTTGAATTTAAGAAGGTAGCTATTAATGCTAATATGCTGCTTTAGAAGGCCAAAAGCTGTTGCAGACAGAATAAGCAGCCTTTTGTGTTTATCAATACCCATGGAGAACGTTAACATTCCCATGTTCAAATAATGGTGGAGTGTCTTTGGACTACAAATAATCATGAAGGTCTCCCATCACAAAAATGATTACTGTAGTTTTATAATAACATTTTATCTGAAGACATAATGTGGTGATCATGATGATAGTTTGGAAATTCTAATTCTGCCCCTTGTACTTTCAGAAAATTTTATTTCTGCACTGGTTACCAACAGTTGTCATTTTATCTGCTGTCTGTAGTTGGTGACGGTGCACAAAGGATGTTCAGGCACGCTTAAATGCACAAAGCTTTATTAGTGGGGTCTGTAGCTGACGGCATACATCAACTTCAATGTTATCTTAGGGAAAAAACAAAACAAAACCAAAAGCAAAATGAAAAACAAACCAAGGACAAAAACGAGGGACAGAGAGGGAGAAGGAAAGGCCTCTTCCTAGTGGGTACCTGGGAAGAGAAGTAAAGTGTGTCCTTGGACAAATGTCCTCTACAATGCACCAAGCGCTTTCCTCACAGAAGTACATGGGCACCCGCTCAACTCCCGAGTGTGTGTTCCTGCTTGTGAAACTGCTAGCAGCAGTGAGAGCATGTGTGATGCACTTGGTCTTGCACGTTGGCTGGTGGCTAAGCTTTGTGTGCGTGAACATGATAGGAACCTGCCCATTGGATTTGTTACTCATCTCTGCTATGCTATCTGCGATGTGCTAAAGCTCTAAGCTAGAAGTCATGAGGGGGACAGTGAAGACACCTTTGCCTGGACTTGCAGGCTAAAAGCCAAGAGGTGGAGAGTGATTCAGGCATCTATGGCAGTCACAAGAAACCACTGTGACAGTGGTCAGAATCTATCAGTGCAAGGCTGCGAGGTGAAGAGCACTTGGGATGGGAGGAAATACATTGCCACAACATCCTTGGGGTGTGTGCTGACGAAAAGTCATAAGGTTACAAGTGAGAGTTGAGCTACAAAACTAGAAAGAGAGGGCCTCTGGCTTTACAACTGTTAAGGCAGCGGGCAGGACAGTCACGCCTCCTGCGGTCTATGTATGAGATTTGGTACTATAACAGCCCCAAGATTTCTACATGACTTGTGTATAGAAGAGATGTTTATGAATGAGCCTGTAACAGCTGCTGACTTAGCACCTCATGCCAAGTAATAGAGTGAAGTACTAATCTGCAACTGCAGTTGCAATTTTGCAGTTTCTTTGCAAGTTGTGAAGTGAGCCTTCCGACCGCTGTTTTCTTCCTCCCATCTTGAGGAATTTTGTCTCAGAAGATTCATGCCCTATGAGCTGTGAGTAACCGGTTTTCTTATCTTGAAAGATTGGACAGGCCAGTTTGCAATCATTTTACTGTTTTACCAGACTAATTGTCTACAATTTTAGGTTACTGGGTGATGTATAAATGGTTGTGGACTTCGTGTTTAACACACTGTTCTGATTGCCAGGCAGCATTTTCAGTATGTAAACACATTGTAGTTCATTTTAAATAAGACCAGTTTTAATACAATATGCATAAATTTCCTCTAAAGCATGGCTATATACAAATGCAAGTCTACAAGAGTTAAGCAGTAAAAAAAGTAGTGATTTTACATACTGTGACTTAGTTTCACTGTTAAAGAAAATAACATTTAATCAAGAAAATAAAACTGCTAAACTTCCTGTGAACTGAAGTAAATATACCAAATTGATGGAAGTAATATATTTTGCATGAAAATAGAGGACTTTACAAAGACCCCAAAAACTGCTTCCTACATTTAAGTTTGAATGACCTGGAAAGTGTTTGAAAGGTAGCCTGTGCTAAATGCAGACCTTGAGCAGCAGAACGCTTGAACGTAGCACAAGTCAGTGTACTATTGATTGCAGTACAGTGGGATAAATGTGTGGCTTCTGCCCTTAATGGAAGCTGATTGTTCAGGGACGTACCGGCAAGGCTGGTCGATTCTTTAGCTGTTGTTTACTGAGGAGGACGATATCAATTTTCCAGAGGGATGATTGGTGGGATGTCAAGGCTGTCACCCTTTTCTTCTCATCACTGACAGACAGCTGAGTGACAATTACAGTGATGGGACATTGTCTGCATTGGCATATACACCAGAGGATAACTGGCAAACAAAAAAAGGCAGCAGCGCTTTAAAAAAGATATAATCAGCAGTTGTCAGGACTAGTTACATATATGATGTCTGAATAACAAGGCCAGAGTGTCCCGCCTCAGATACAGACACTGACATATACCGTCCTGTGTATTCCTCAACCCACATAGAAATTAGCTCTGGGAAAGTTACTGTTTGTTGCTAGAAGTCACGGGTAATCTGATTGGGAATTAAGCTTCAAGGGACTGTATTTTCCATGTGGTTGTCCCTGAAAATAGGAGAGTTTTTCTGCAGAACTTCAAAACAATAGAGCTATGTACCACATTTATAAGTTAAAAAGTCTGTTGAAGTGTATGCCTAGCTCCTTCAGGAGTCCTGTGTTGGACTTTCTTCTGAATACTCTCCCGACGGTTAATCAGACAGCAAACAGTAAGTGTGTACTTTGTGTTTATGTTAGGTATTTAACCTGCCAATACAGAACATATAGACTAAGCTAAATTTTAGATCTTGAAACCTTTATTTTACACTACATAGATGTATACCAGGTGTACATGGGTGCTTATCTTGAATTAATATCTTGTAATAGCTACAGGTCATTATGCAAAAGACTTTGTCTTGCTCCTATGAAATCACAGGAAAAACTTACTTGATTTCAGTGGCGCATACTGAGAACCAATGAATCTAGCTGTGTGTTACATGAGCAGCTCTCATTTCCGCTTGCTTCTGGAAGCTGAGAGGAGAATGAAGCTATAGGAAAAAAGAGACACAAGGAATGACTTAGATGTAGACGTGGTGTTAGATTTATGGTGCAAAGCACATCTGGCTTATCTCCAATCAACTGTATTCTCCTCTTCACTGCTTTTCTTGCCACTCCTCCCAGAAGCTCTAGATTGAGCAGACCTTTTCAAAGGGTGTTTTTAGATGTAGTCTCTTCAAACCTCAATTACTGTTTTGACAGTACACTTTTACCTGAAATATACATCCTGCTGAGACTTTTCTCTGGTCTGTTTCTTGAGATCTGCTGTAGCAAGCACAGGAGAGGGAAGAGCACTCGGCTCCCTCCGTGCCACTTGCAAGGAGAGAGAATGGAGGCAATGGTTTTAGGAATGACCATGTTCTTTACCACGGGCCTATCTCTTTGGTCCTTCTTATAATTAAGAAAAAAATGTAGTAGTGGTCAGTAGTTCAACAAAAATTGTGCCTCTCCAAAGACAAATCATAGAATCTTTGGGTTGGAAGGGACCTTTTAAGGTCATTTAACCTAACCTCCCTGCAGTGAGCAGGACATCTGCAACTAGATCGGGTTGCTGAGCGCCCCATCCAACCTGAGCGTGAATGTTTCCAGGGATGGGGGAATGTATGAAAACACTAATGGAATGTGAATGTTGCCTCTCAGACCTACATAGTATCAGTGGAAAAATGGTACAGAGAGTCTTTGCAATGAGGAATTGATAGTCCAAATGCTTTTCAGGTTAAGTGGTACATTTGCATGGAACTCATTGCAGTAGTGTTTGGATAGCTTCCACACCTACTGAAATCCTAAGTGCTGGTTATTGTCTGTACCTTGTACAATATACATGTACAGTTTTAAGTGATGTATGGTATGAAGGCCACACATGTTTGTTTTCCTCCATTTTGGTCCTTTTTCTCTGTTTTTTCATTTTTAAATCTCTTTTCATGTGGCAACTAACTTGCTTCAATATATTAGTTCCTTTCTCTTTTCTATTATTCCACATCTGCCATTTTAATTTTTTTCCTACACATTTTATGTATATGAACATTCTTTCTAGTTTTCACTTTATAGTGAAAATTAGAGATTTTATGTATGCTTCTGATTCCCTTTTGCAATTAGATGTCCCAAACAACAGAGTCCAAACTTTAGCAAAATTGTTTTGCTCATCACTTCAGGCATGTTTCATCCCTTGAATTCTAGGCCCGTGATGTCAGCAGGCCTAGTAGGAGTTAGGAGACACTGGTACGAAGCACAACTCTTTCTGTTGTACGTTCTAGATCTCAGTGGAGCAATTCCTAAGAGAGGAGTTTGTTTCCGCTGCTGACAGCTCACGATGGAGACTGTTGAGCCACTGGGACTGTTGCAGTAGGATTTTAAAGCTGCCCTCCGCTGACAGCACACAGGTATAGTGGCAACAGTGTCTGTGAGGGCAAATAATCCAGCATAGCTTCTCTCATGCATATTAAAAGAGATGTAGTTTTTGCCTTTCTGATACAAGGAGTCTATATTAAACTTAAAATAATTTGCTTGCTACCTGATTTTTTCTTGCCTACTGTGGATACTTTAACATTATCTAACGACACTGCTGTTTGTGGAAGTTCAGATTTCTTTTGTTTTCTTGACATCTAGTGTTCCTCTCCCCCAAGATAAGGTTGTATTGGTGAGCTTAGAAGAATCTTCGCAAGTATTGAGACCTGTTAGTTTCCAGGTACAAGGAAGATTTCATAACAAATTGCACTTTGGGAAGAATTGCCTGCTGCAGTAGAGATATAATAATATGACATATGAAGTTGGCTGTCTCCCAACTGAATGGCATTAGAGAATTACATCAGCCACTTATCTTCTCTTTTTCTGTTCTTTCTGAAATTGTATTTTCCTTGAGTGCTTTTTTTTGGCTATGTTATAGCATTTTTGAGGTTGGTGATGTGAAAGACTATGATATAGCAATATAGGGATTTTTTTTTGTATTTTTATTTTAAAGAAATGATTTTTTCAGCCTGCATAAAAATACCAATGTGTGTGATTAATATGGAAGGTTATTTTTGATGGGTCTCATGAAAACGCCAAATAAATGTGATTATTAATTTCTCTTTCTAAGCCACCAGTTAATTGATTTTGCACTGTGCTCATTAAAAATAGATACTTCGCCTTTCAGAGGGCTGTCTGGGAAACCTAAGGCAGGGCATGAGTCCTCTGGGACACCATCAACTGACCATTCTATCAGGCAGGGAGAGAGTGGTCATGGTGCTTGTCAGAGCTGAAGTATATTTACCTCATCTCCCAGCAGATAAACATTTGCAAGGCAAATAATAAATTAGCCATTAATCAGAAGAGTGGCTGTGTTTGATGAACCCTGAATAGAGTGGAGATGTCAGGTAACGAGACAGAGTAAACTGACATTGTAGACTGAGCCATGTGGAAATGGCTGTTAGCAGTTTTGAAAGCTTTTGTGCTGCATTTTCAAGAGACTTTCAAGGTTAAAGTAAAAAAAGAGCGAAGATATGAGGCAACAGCAGTTACTAGTTTTCAAAATGATAGTATTATGCAGTCGTTCACTTCAATTAGATCTGCGACACTATTCCAGTGCGCAGATACATGTGATACAGAAAGAAGACGATATTATAGAAATGGTACAGAATGTCCTATTATTACCAAATTATTCAAGGCATACATTTGTTCAGACTTAATGATCTCAATACATCTTCAGGTGAAAGTTCAGATTTCTGATTGACAGTGTTTCTTAAATATTAATTTCTATTACATTAAGTAGACTTTTCTACAGCATTTCCAGTGTAAACAAATGTTTTTCTCAAAACATATTGGGAAAACAGCGGGGAAATTCTACTCTGTTATCATCCAGGCAATTTTATTAAAGGTTAGGCATGCTTTAATAGCCATACTTGTAAACAGAACTGAAAATAATGACAGAGTTTTGTAAGTGTTATCTGTGGGTGCTTAATTCAAGCATCATTCTAGAATTACTAAATAGTCTAGGGAAACTTTAGATGGTCAAACTACTGAAAATTGGGCAATTGGTGTCTCAAGAGGATCAGACCACATGAGTTTTTCTTCATATGGTGTAAGCGGAGCTTATAAATAACTTGAAAAGTAAAATATGTAGGGATTCTGTAAGATTTCCCAAACAGAAGTAAGGCTTGTAATATTTTTTTTCTTAACTGACAGGCAAAATTGCTATCCTTACAAATTGTACATCAATTGTTTAGTCACACGGTACAATTTCTACCTTGGACGTACTCTTAGCCTTCAGGTGTCACAAAACACAGTCTTTGAAACACAGATCTGCAGCTTTTTTCTTGAATGCATTTTTTCTAAAATAGATCACAAACACAATTGCAAGTTTTTAAAGTAATCAGAACATTCAAGACCTTTCATTTTCATCTTCACTCATTCAGCGCAGTATAGCTCCTAGAAATGAATTTCCAGTCTCTCAAAGATATATCTTTGGTTTCTAAGATTAGCTGTGTTATTGTTCATTTCGACACTTGCCTTGGCTCTTGAAATCCTTTAAGTCATTAATGTTGAATTAGCACTTTTTCAGTTCATTAGCAGGACTTCAGGGAAACACTTTAAGAAAAAAGGTAAGCTATTGTATATGACTAGTTGCTTTCTCACAAAAGTAATGATTTGAAAATAAAAGATTACTGATTACTTGTTTGCTGCTTGTTCATTGCACATGCAGATTGCCTGACTTTGGTTAAGAAGTATACCTTGTTGTCGTTATTCCTGTTTGAGAAGGGAATTTTTTTTTTTCTTGACAGTCATGTAACCCTCTTCATACAGATCTGTATGATTTTCTTTATTTGATTTGGAAAGTAACGAGATACTTTTCTACAGGGTTGGTTTTTTTGGTTGTGTTTTTGATTTTTGTTTTTTAAAGGATCCTCCTAAATTATGTTACCAGCTCAAGATCATCTCTGTCTTTAAAAGGCTTATATTGTAACCTGTCCGATGTATTAGGAAGCATCATTTTACCGCTGCTGGAAATTCTGCTTCAGGTGAATGTCTCAGCAGGAGAATGGTTTTCTTCCTATAATTCCAATTCTGTTGAAAATTGAAAATAGAGACTTTATGAGAAAGAGGTCTGTGAGCAAGAAAGGTTCCTAACCTGTGCATATATAGTAAAAGTAAATTTGGTGATTTTAGATATCAGAAAAACAAGGGAACAAAAATTCAATAAGAATGTTTTGCTATCCATGTCATCTGGGATAGCTACTGAAAGGCTTTTCTTTTTTTTTTTTTTCTTTTTTTTTTTAAGTTAACTGTTGTTTAATAATATACTTGCCTTGAGTTCTCTTCTTGTTTTTTGTAGGTCACAGAAGATCTTCCTCTCTTTTAATCTGCCTGTATATAGAAAAGAAAACCCACAGAGAGAGAAAGTGAGAGGAATTATTCTCAAATGTAGATGTTTTCTCTTATCTCTTGTGATCAGAGCAAATCTCAACAGTCATTTACAATATAATAACATACTGTTCATTTTTAGTCAGCAGTATGATTCCAAAATTAATGGTGACCCTTCAGACTTCAATTTTCTGTGGGTTAGCCAGGTTCTTAACTGAGCCTCAGAACATGAAGCCAGCCTTTAATACCTCTTTTCAAATACAGGATACTAGTTAGTAAAAGAAATGTGTACATGTAATAATGGGAGCATGGCTTTGGAGTGAAATGGCGCCTCCAATATTTTTTCATAACTTAGTTTGGATATAAAGTATTTTTTTTTTCACAGTGTGTTGTAGCTAATAAATCTGTAATTTGGGCAGAAATAGCTGAGGCCCTGGAGTGTGTATAAGAAGCTCCTCATCAGATAACCGTCAGAACACTGACCTTGAAAAGATAAGTCTGCAGACAAGTGGCCAGAAGACTCATGACTCGGGTGTTTTGGGCTCTCTGGCATTTTGTCTTTGGGAAGGATCTGAGTTCTGCCATATCCAGACAGGGAGATTAAACGTTATCTACTGTAACACCATATTATTATTTATTGATATTGAAACGAGTGATGGTCATTGCATAATCAACTAGCAATAGAACGAGAGGAAATGGCCTCAAGTTGCACCACGGGAGGTTTAGACTGGATATTAGAAAAAATTTCTTCACTGAGTGGTCAAACATTGGAACAGGCTGCCCAGGGAGGTGGTGGAGTCACCATCACTGGAAGTACTCAAAAAACATGTGGACCTGGCGTTTCGGGACATGGTTTAGGGGGCACGGTGGAGTTGGGTTGATGGTTGGACTTGATGATCTTAAAGGCCTTTTCCAACCTTAATGATTCGGTGATAAGGGTTTCTCAGAGGGTTCCCAGGACTGAATGTCCCTGAATGGACAAATGCAGAGGATGCAGGACCTAAGGCATAGACTTTACATTGCCCCTTGGCTGTGTTTAGGCATCTGCAGAAAGGTTTTGCTTTTCTGCAGCTAGTTGCCTTGGTCCCTATCATGTCTGTATGCTGTAAAAAGAGAACAGATGCTGGACTGCACAGTATGAATCAGCTACCTAGAAGGCAGATTTTGAGAAGCATGGCCTTTAAAATGTTAAAGACTTTAATTACTTCTAACTTCTTAAGGATCTGTATCTCTTTGAAAACAACTTAAGAATGTATGTCACTTAAACTTTTTAACAGTTTTGACTTTGGATTTCTACCTCAAAAACATGAGTGGCTTTGGCAATAGCAGGATGTTAAGTTCTAGCAACTCTTTGTCTGATTAGTGTAGCCAATTTGTAAGAATATCAAAACCTTTCCATTATTTAAATTAGTTACAGAGACTCCAGTTATCTTACAAACTTCTTCAATTTAACTCATTGTTCTAATGTTTGTAGTTTGATTGTTTTAAATGGATGTTCCCTTTCTTCCGAACTCTTCAACTTATTTAGGTTTTATGTATTTTAGGCTTTTATGGAAGACTGTGCACTGTTTATTATGCCATATTTTAAATAAAGGAGCTTCATAAGTAGTAGATCTTGTAATTATTTTACTTGAGAGTTTTTGTGAAAAATAATCTGGTGCTTTAAACAAAAAGAAAAAGTAAAAGTGATTCTCTTCTTTTGGTCCAGTTTATTTTTGATGCTTTATATTTTGGTAGTAGCAAAGTGGAGACTGAAAAAAGGACTTGCCTTGCACGTGCAGTTTTAAAAGTATTTGGAGAAAACCTGCTCCTGTGGCTCTGTTGTTTATTTAATCAATTACTTGGTAATTTAGACACTAAATGAAATGGAAGTTTCTGGCTTTTTTAGTTGTATTTTGAAATCCTTCATAAATTAACTGCAGCAGCCTTGTGCTTAGCTTTCTACAAACTTACCTTTCTTTCTGTCTACAAGACAGAACAGTAAAGTGTATTCATATGTAGATAACATGCCACGTATCTGCGACTGACTTGGTTAGGTTTCTGAAAATGGCCTTTAGTTTTTCTATTGCTCAGTTGATTAGCAAACTTCAGTAGAGGTTTATATCAGAGAAGTCTGAATGCTCTTAGTCTTGTCCTTTATAGAAAGATCTTTTAATGCTTTGCAGATCAGAAATTTTTCACTAAACGGAAAAGCAAGATTTTTAGTACTATACTAGCATGACAAAAATAGTGTGTACATTATGTAGCAAAATAGATTTAGCCTTAGTTTGTGTATTTCCAATAAAAGTCTGTGGGAGGAAATGTTTTCCTTAGCTACTCAAGGTTACATAGGTCTTTCTTGCTCTCAAGATACTCTGCGCTCATACTAGTGTCTCAGGATCACTAGCTTTTATATAAATATATCGGCTAACAGGGTAGTTTGAATTTCAGTTTCTTACTTTGTTTCAGACCTTTTGGTAATTCTCAGGCTTTGACTTCGTTACTCTTGTATTTTGATTCCATAATGGTAAAACAGAGACTATAATTTTTCCCTGTGTAAAGAATGGAGGGAAGGGACTATATTAGTCTGCATGGTGGTCTGAAATAAGGTGAGAAAGAAGAAAATACCTCTTTCTCTTTATCTTCTGTCAGCAATTTTGCTGGTAGATAGGAGAGAATTATGATGATGAAGATCCTTTTAGCAAGTCTTGGTTATCCAGGTAGCAGGTGAACTGGGCTGATGCTAATCTCATGTGATATCCTAGCCATTACAGTAGAAAGCAATAGTATAAATATAGACAAGTAAATTTTACAGTTACTTTTTGCTGTCAGTATCACAAAATTTTTAATACCACAGTATAAACTGGTACTGTCTTCTTTCCCATAGAGATTTCAGTGTGACACTGACTTGAGCACATCATAAAGTCTGTTCAGCCTAGCTGTGGATGTATCGCAGTTCTGGAAGCTTGGGCTCTGTACCTGCTCTCGCCATCTGTGACTTACCTTTGCTCTTTTTTTGGCTCTTATCCTTTGTTTGTTAATAAATGTCCTGGTGAGTTGAATGTCTGTGAAGTTTGTTACCTTCCTTTTTTTCTCATTCATGTTGCAAGTATAGCGGCACAGAATGCACCTTAGGGGGATATTACATTACTTAACAAGCTAACCTGACAGCAGACAAACATTGCAGAGAGGCAGAAGTTGAGGCTACGGTGCTTTCTGAATTAGTAAATCAAGGTCTTTGTTCTTCTGCCTTTTTTCGTCCCTGGTCAGCTTTAGGACAAGAGAGGTCACCACATCTTTGGCCTAAATTTGTTGAAATCGTAATTCAGCAAATGATCTTCACTTCCCAGGTTCACTGATTTTATTATGAAATTTATTATGAAATTATGAAAGTTAAAATACTGGCTCATAATATTTAGGCAGTCATTTCTACTTTGCCTTGTCATGGACTAATCTGTACGTTTTAGTACCGTTTAAAAAGGCAGACAGAGATAGTATAGAACTTTCCACATTAATTCAGATGGCTTTTTAAAATCCATTTTTGTTTTGGTTTTTTTTTTTTCCTGATTAGCCAGTAGCAGAGTATAACTACACATATTGCTAACAAGGGCTCTATAGGACAAACTCAGTAGTATTTAAAAGATTCTCTGATGATTCCATGATTTCACTTTCCCAGCCATGAGTTTTCATAAGCCCCGGTAAGATTAGTGGAAAAAAGACGTATCAATTGGAAGAGATACTTTTTCCTTCCCTTGTTTTATCCCTGTTGTGTCTGCTTTTTCACTTGTGGGCTCTAATACGAGCTTTTTCATTTGTACCTGTAACCCGTATGTGTAAAAAAAGGTCAGTAAATCTTGTTAGGTGCTGAATTACATTTTCATTCTCAAAGTCATCCGATTACACATTTCTGTTAAAACTGTCCAGCTACTTTTAAAAATTTTGAAATTTGTAGCCTTTTAACCACCTTTGGCTTTCCTACAGAAAAGGTCTTAACTTGATCACTAATTTTTGGTCTTTCCCCTTTACATTAAGGACTCTTGAATCATCCAAAGACTGTGACATGTTGAGGGGAAAAACAAGGAACTAGGACTGTACTGGGTTTGCGTGGCAGGTTTCGGTAGCGGG
The DNA here is from genome assembly GCF_000687285.1 of Phaethon lepturus. NCBI lineage: Eukaryota > Metazoa > Chordata > Aves > Phaethontiformes > Phaethontidae > Phaethon > Phaethon lepturus. Next base: position 99,363 of record NW_010566688.1, read on the forward strand.
GGGGCCGCAGGGGTGGCTCCTGTGAGAAGCTGCCAGAAGCTTCCCCCGTGTCCGACAGGGCCAACGCCAGCTGCTCCAAGATGGCCCCGCCGCCGGCCCAAGATGCCCCCGCCGCCGGCCAAGGCCGAGCCCATCAGCGACGGTGGCACCGCCTCTGGGGTGACAGGGTTAAGAAGAGGAGTGAGAATATGTGAGAAAAAGAACCCTGCAGACCCCAGGTCAGGGCAGGAGGGGCTCCAGGCACTTCAGGAGCAGAGGTTCCCCGGCAGCCCCTGGGGAAGACCCTGGTGAGGCCGGCTGTGCCCCTGCAGCCATGGAGCTCCACGCTGGAGCAGATCTCCACCCGCACCCGGGGAGGGCCCCACGCCGGAGCAGGGGGATGCCCGAAGGAGGCTGTGACCCCATGGGAAGCCCACGCTGGAGCAGGCTCCTGGCAGGGCCTGTGGCCCCGTGGGGAGAGGAGCCCCGGCTGGAGCAGGGTTGCTGGCCGGAGTTGTGACCCTGCCGGAGGTCCCACGCTGGAGCAGCCTGTTCCTGAAGGATGGCACCCTGTGGAAAGAACCCAGACTGGAGCAGTTCATAGAGGACTGTCTCCGTGGGAGGGACCCCACGCTGGAGCAGGGGAAGAGTGTGAGGGGTCCTCCTCCTGAGGAGGAAGGAGTGGCAGAGACAGCCTGTGATGAAGTGACCACAACTCCCATTCCCCGTCTCCTTGTGCTGCTCAGGAGGAGGAGGAGGTAGAGAAATTGGGAGTGAAGTTGAACCCTGGAAGAAAGGAGGGGTGGGGGGAAGGTGTTTTAAGATTTGGGTTTTATTTCTCACGACCCCACTCTGATTTGATTGGTAATATGTTGAAATAATATTCCCCAAGTTGAGTCTGTTTTGCCTGTGATGATAATTGCTGTGTGATCTCTCCCTGTCCTTATCTTGACCTGTGAGCCTTTTGTAACATTTTTTTCTCCCCTGTCCAGCTGAGGAGGGGAGTGATAGAGCAGTTTTGGTGGGCACCTGGCATTCTGGTTCTGTCCATCACAAAACCAAAGATTTCTCCGCTGTTCTAGGTGAGGATCTGACCTAGCTGTGGGCAGAGAGGCAAGTTCTTACAACCCCAATGCAGCTCAGCTGCCAGTTTGAAACGTCTCCTCAGGGGCACTGCAAACAGAGGAGTCCGGTCTCCCATGTGAAAACTCCAAACAGTGAGCTCTCTCGGCTTAAGCTGGGTTGAGTTACTCATCTCACTTTTGTAAACACATTTGTTTCTCTTGCTGGTTGTGTTTTGAAAGGAACTTGCAACTCCTGTTTATTTGTTGAAAAACAAGACTGAAGTGCCTGTCTTTGTGCTGCGTGATGGAGTTCTGTGCGGTATCTTCTGAGTGGAAGGAAATGGATCCCAGTAGTGGTAAAACAACAACAAAAAAGAAAAGAAAAAAGTGATGTGGAGAGTGGACAAAAGGTTGTTTTAAATATCTCTCTGCTTATGCAGGCTTTCTCCCATCCACTCTGACTCCTGTGTTTCTTCACTTAGTTTGAGGGCAGACTTTCCCCTAAAGCAGGGCAGTAGCTTCTACCTGGAGGAGGGGATCAGTTTTTCAAACTATAGTCAGAGAAATGCTCAGCACTGTGGTACACTTTTCCAGCTTTTAATCTCAGCCTTATTTGAAATCAGATTTAAGCTACAGAATTTGAGACATACTTCCTTGGCTGGGAGGCAGCTGAAAATACAGCATTTTATATTAGGCAATTCAGTCTGCTGGCTTTACCCGTACCATAGAACAGTTAAAAGTAGACCAGAATGTGTATCTCACTAGTTTTCCCTATTTCAGCTTCTGTAAACTGGATCAGTATCTCCTTTGCTTGTAATTTGTATGAACTATCCATATGTGGGATGTTTCCGGAGGTTCTAAAACTGTTATTTTTCCCTTGTTGTTACTGAAGTGGTGGTTTTGAATTACTGTATATTTTACACAAAAATAAAGATTGCTAAAAGAGTAGTAGAAGGGAATTTTTAGAAGTAGCAGGCCCTGACAGCTGCAGAACAGCAGTATGTGTGGGTCAATCTGTGCTAAAAGTTGCAGCTGAGGTGGACTGTGCTAAAGAGATAGAGTTGCTCTAACTGCAGTCCATTTGTAATTAGATAAGGAATACTGACAGGAACAGGGAGTTAGTGGCCCCCCTCCAACAAGAGCTATTGACTGAACATTGGGTTTTGCATGAGATGGTGATGCAGTCGATAAAAGCATCAGGCCTTGTTTGGACTAACACTGCCGATTACTCTCTAATTTGCCGCCTGGAAGTGAGCCACAGACATTTCAGCCTTGTGTTTAGGGTGGATGAGATCTAGAGCGAACATTTAATCTTATGTTTACTAGCAAACCACTTGTAATGAGGATGCAGCACCACAAAAGGGTAACTCTCTGATGGCTTTCCAGCAGTAAAACTTTGTTTTAGCTGTAACCCAGTTCAAAGCTACAACTTGATAAGGATTGTTCATTTTGTAAGCTGTAGCTCAAGGCAATCTGTTAAACCTTTGATGGGTGACTTTATTTTTTTTTTTTAAGGTATATATGATGTTTACCTTGTGAACTAAAAGACACTATTAATTTACCAAATTACAGCAAAGTCTCAGTTCTCTAGATAGAAAGGGACACCTATTCACTCGTATAGTCTCACTGCTGGGAGTCCACATGGCTACAGCTGGCTGCCAATGGCAAGCAGTCTGCAGGACCAGAGATCTTGTGCCAGCCTCCTCCTCCTCTTTGCTTTGACAGATTTCTTATTGATAGCGCTTTACCAATGCTCTTAGCTTTTTAGATTCATTCATGCAGTGATTTAATTTGAAGAAATACTTACTTTTTTTTTTTCCTATAAAGTTATTGCACGTATACATGGTGATTTGGGATTTGCCTTATGTCAGGGCTACAGGGTAACAACATTACAGCTTCAAGTGTAAGCCAGCAAATGTGAAAGAAAAAAAAATACAGGAGAGGAGGGAGAACTGTAACTCTGAAATTATTTTTAAAAATTCTTTCAGGAATGCATTTGTGTGACTTCACTGTGGTTCTATTTGCAGGAAATTGGTTAGTTCAAGTGCCTAAAAGAGAAATCTCATCCTATTCTATGGCCACTGGAATTTAGTTACGTAGAAGAGATTTGGTACAAAAATAGGTTAGCTTAGGAGATGGGGGATATAAGGTTTTTAACTTTTCATGCATTCACATCAGTGTTTTTTTCCTATCCAGTGGTGATTTGCATCCTCTGTGCAAAGAAATATCTAAACTGTAAGTAATTACAGTAGGAAAGAGGGATACTACAGACAAAGCAAACAGTTCCCCAAATCATCACTAAACCTAACTGTGGTTTAAATGCTTCAGAAGAGGTCAAGTGTCACCCATTCAGGAACCCTACCAGTTTCATTACAGTTGACTGGTCTCCCTAAAGATGTCCTCCTTTAGGATTAGGCATGTGAGGAGGTGCTTTTTCCCATATTGTAATTCTTGTTGTGTGAGAACAAATTGAGTTTCTACTCTTGTTCCATGGGAAAGTTGAAGAATCTGTGCACAACCTATGAATTCTAATTAACCATACAGATTCATTAGTGCTACGGGATTTGGTCGGGCTTCTTTGTGGGTGCGTATCTAGCACTGCTGACAATGGTGGCAGAGCTAGCACGCTTATCAGGTGTTTCCCTTCAGAACTGGTGTTTAAGGGTGAAGCCAGCTTGGTGTAATCAGTTAGATGAAGTTCAGGAAAACAACATATGTAGGAAGAAAATTTGGTGCAATAAAAAGTTTTAAAAGATAGGCTAAGCTGTTAGAAAAGAGACTGTTGGAGTTTTCTCAGGAGTCCTTGAAGTTCAGGCATTCCCCATAGGTTTGCTGCATGACAAAAGAGCTGACACAAATGATAACAAAAATAGCTCTTGCTTGCATTTTGTATTAGTTGCATCGAAACCAGTCCATAAAATTTATTGGAAGTCTTGGGTACACTTGAATGCAGGATTCAAATTCTGGGCACAGAGTCTCAGAGCCTTATGAACTCCTTTCTCGTGTGTTATCACTGCCCTCTCCAAAAAAAAGAAAAGAAATTATTTTGTATAATCCAAATATTAATAACACATGACTGGGTTTAGAAATCAGAACAATTAATAGTTAATTATATTTTTAATAAATAATAATTGATATCTGGTTTAATATCTGTTTTTAATAATTAATATCTAGTTTAGACCACTTCTGTGACAGAAATTCCTGTCACCCTGTCAGCAAGGTGGTGGAAAGTTGGCCCAGTTTGCAGCTGGCCTTCAGGCTTAAGGAAAAACTTTGTGTTTCATACCACTTTAGCTAAAGGCAATCTGGATTTGAAACCATTTGTAACATTATATAGCGCTCTAGGGGTTCTGTTTAGGCTTAAACTACTGAGGTCATTCATGAGGAGATCCGTTTTCTCAGCCCTTCTTTAAGTCTGCTGATAGCCTCTGTCTGCCTTTAAAAATGCTCAAGTCCTTTCAGCATGGTAAAAGTGTCATCCTCTGTCCAGTTCATCAGCATAGCTTCTTAATGACTTGTTCCTGTATTTATCTAAAACTTGAAAAAAGAAAAAATTTTCTGAGCCTTTGGTTTGTAATTTTTATATATGCTGAAACTATTCAAATACAGTGACAGTTACGTTTCATGAAGCGTGGTGTTTATTTTCATGTTTTGGGTGAATTGTGATTAACATGGGCTTTTCAGAGTTACTTTGGAAGAGATGTGTAAACTGGGAGAGGCTCCCAGAAGCCCTGGGTAGGGCAAAATACACAGAGCAAAATGACATGATTTCAAAGCAGAAGGTTTGTTTAGCTTGTAAGCCTATGAATGCTCATCAGAGGTGGAGAACTGGAGAGGACAGACTTTAAAGTCCAGTAACTTGAGAAGAAAAATCCTAAAGTATTCTGAGAGACACTGATGTCGGAAAAGGAATGTTTCATGGGAACAAGGAAGGAAACTAATTTAAGGAAATATATGCAAGTCATATTTTGTCTGCTTCTGTGAATATTTCCTTATGTGAAGGCAAGAACAGTAGTTTTTTTAAATTATCTGTATCTCTGTGTGTCTGTTTGCATAAGCTTGTATGAACTACAACCTGGCCCTTACAAAGCCCATCCAGAGGTAGGATTTCTGGGACAAAGTGCATTTAATTTTGCCACTTATTATAAAGGCTTATCTAAGTTTGGGTATCATCACTAATGTTCTGGTAACTTGGCGGGTGGGTTGTATGAACTTGTTTCTGTTGATGGCTAGCTCTAAGTAAGAGAGGGTCTATGAACAGCAATACACCAGAGAAGCCATGGACTAAAATAGCATCGGCATGCTGCTGGTGAGATTAACAGTGATGCTGTTCTTCATTTTGTTGGAGGATAATATTTTCCTCAAAACAGAATATCCCTAAGCTAGTGTGGGGGATATTGAACTCATGCAGATATATTCAGGCTCTCATAGCTGCTCAGCGTAATGATTTAATTAAATTAATTAAGCCAGACAGTACTTGAGCACTGAATAATTTATCAAAATAGATTTAAGGGAAGAATCAAAACAGTATGTCCCCCCAGATTTTGTCTTGCATGCAGGAAACTTCATCCTGCTGTGATCATTCTCTGTAAAAACCTGGGCACTGTGCAAAAGTCCTGAAAGCAGTTGAGGTGGACTTCACTGAAATCTCTGCTGGGAGCATGTAATATGGTACTCAATTTAGAGGCAAGCTTCTAGGCCAAGACTGCTGTAATGAATGATAATATGAGAGTGTACGTGAAGAGATGTGACACCACGTAGGGGGATGGATAGCCTGCCCAGGCAGGCTATCCATCTGTTTGAGAATATGATCTACTTTGAGAATATGATCTACAAATGAAGACTTTTACTGTTTTGTGCAATGTGCTTTTTGTACTGAGAGTGTCAGCTAGTTAGTTCACCTGGAAAAAGTGTACCTGGAAGTCCCTATAGTGCAAAGACTTAATTTTATGAAGTAAGCTTGCAGTTTTCTCATGAGTAAATGATATATAAAGTTGTATTCAGAAGCCTCTGTCTGTGGTCTGGGGAAAGTAAGGGAAGGTTTGCTGTAGTATGCTCAGAGAAGCTTGGCAATATCACCTGATAAAGTGCCACTGAGGGTGGGCAGGGATGACTGGTCTTTGTTAACCTTTTCAGGCCACTGCCAACATGAGTGATATGTGATGGACCATTGTATTTTTTTGAGGCTCAAAAGTCACAGACTAAAACATCAATTTAGATTAAGATATTTGTTCTAGCTTGCTGTATTTTGCTGGTATAAGATTTTTCATTTTATCAAAAGGGTCATTTTTGTGTACTTTATGGCAGTTGATGCTTGTAATAGGAATCAAATGGCTAATCATTAATTACACGCACAGTTGATCAGTTGTATCTTGGTAAGGCCTACAGGAAAGAGGTGAAGCGTTGAAGTCCTGCAGGAAACCTTCGTATCTTTCTTGTAATGGATTGCAGCTCAGTTTTTGTCACAAACATTTTAAACTTAGTGTCCTTATGCTGCTTCTGATATTTTCTGCTTTTGCTGTTTTGTGTTTCTTTAATTATTTTCCTGGGAGATTAGAAGAAATTGTCTGTGCTTTAGGATTAAAAGTTGGTACCCTCACCACATTGCCATAGTGTGCTCTGGTTAGTATCCTGCTTTTTTCTGGAATAAACTTCAGCTGTTTCACATTAAAGTTGTACACCTGCTTGTGTTTCAACAAATATATACTTATCAAGGGATATGTGCACTAAAAAAACCGCTGCTAGTTCATCTGAAGGTCTGGTCAGTAAATAATGATGTATACTAGGCAAGAAATTTATAACTAGAATTTATTATTAGAGCCTGTGCTTCCCCGCCCCCCCCCCAACATTTACTTTATGAAATACTCTTACTAGTGACTAAAATTCACTTGCCACTGACATATAGCTGCCTTCACGGTGAAAGATAACTCTGTAATAGCACCTGTACAGGAAGTAAATATGTGTACTTGATAAAGTGAACCTATAGGAGATTATTTAGGTAGGTAGAATGTAATTAGGTAAATTAGAATTTGGTCTGGATCCTGAGAATAAATGCTACAAGGTAGTAAATAAGAAAAGGACTTTATCAAAAAACCCAGGGAATGGGTTAGAAATGCAGTGCTGCCTCACTCAAGCTCTGAGGTGTAGATTGAATACCACATTATCTCTGATTCAGTCTCTATTGAAGTTCATGAGGGAAAGAAATCCCCTGTTTTTAACAGGCATTGGATCTGTCCCTGGGAGGGAATTGTGCCAGCTTTAAATCACTCTGCCTGGTGCACCTGTGTTTTCCTTGGAGGACTCCCATCCAAACAGGGGAGGCATGGTCTTGCTCAAACCTGTGAGATCCGAGAATATCAAAGCCCAGGGCGGAACGGCTCTAGCGGCAGGAGCTGAATGGAACCAGCCATAATGGGATGACTGGGCAGCAGGATTTCCTGTGGGAAAACTTGTCAGTCCTCCAGAGGTGATGGCCATGAGGAAAACCACAGCCGAGGAAAGAGCTCGAGTGATACCAGGCTGGATGCAGCTGTGCTGTGGTCCAGGGAAAGGGTGCACGTCTGTGTTCATGCCCCTTGGGCTGCAAAACCAGAAGCTTACAGACTGATTGACAGTGGTATCAGAAAGTGCAACCTTTGCACTTTCCTCCCTTTCCCCTCTCCCCTGTAAATCAGTACCTCTGAAGCACTGAGAGAGTTTTTTGTAGTGTCTCACATAAAGATTAGCAGGATTAGGTAGCTTCTACAAGTAATTGCAGAGTAAGAAACCTTGCTAAAATTTCCAATTCATAGAAAACAAACTTTGAAATCTAATTACAATGAAGTTGGCTACTCAATATCAAGCTCTAACGAAGGTGCTGTCTATTTTCTTTTAATCCTTTATGACTGTGGCTTTACTTATGATATAAACATAACTGCTGTTCTACAGGGCTACTTTCTGGAACCTTGTGAAGTGAACTGTATGAAATCTTTCTAAACAACCCTGTGCCCAGAATGCCTATAGATAATTAGGATCCTGTTTGTTAAGATTGGTGTAAAGAATAATTACTCTAGAGGCATCCATATTACTGAACAACACACCTGCATCTCATGAGACAATGGCATTAATTGTAAAGTGTGTATTTTTTCTTCTCCCTGCACAGCTTACATCAGCCTACTTTGCCACATCTAAAATCAGCAAGCAATTTAGCTTTCTTTCAGTGCTTTGTAGACTGGAAACTGTAAGGATTTTAATTTTAATTTCCTTAAAGGGCTAACACCCCCCCCCCCCCCAAAAAGGAGCCATCAATGTGCACTCTAAAGCTAGATAAGTGTAGAAGCAGCATGTTCACTGGAGCTACTAGTTTGTTCTTGTCCTGTGTTCACCCTGTAGTATTTTTTTTAGTGATGAGTTTGCATAATTCATACCAGATGGCATATTCATTTCAATAGCCATCAGATTTTATAGTGTATTAATTTGAAATACCTTGTCACTAAATACTGAACTGTTGCATTTTGTCTACCAGTGAAGCCTTTTGATACAGAGGGGGAAAAATTACCTGTGTCATCATCATGTCCAGTATGACTGTATTGTGAGAATTTTAATGTGAGAGAGTACAAAAATGCTATCAGACATGCTTATAATGTTGGTTACAGTACTAAATCATAAAACTGGAAATATATGGTTGTACAATATTTCCAAGAAGTTTTTTTCTTAATCCCTTCAGGGCCCTGCTTTAATAAAGAGGTTTATATAATGATTTGTTTATGATGCATGAAGGTAGTATTGCATATTATCCTGATGAGTACAAAGTTAGGAGCACATTAACTGTTTAAAATCCGTTTGAGAATATGATCTACAAATGAAGATTTTTACCATTTTGTGCAATGTGCTTTTTGTACTGAGAGTGCCAGCTAGTTAGTTCACCTGGAAAAAGTGTACCTGGGAAGTCTGTACACTGCAGAGACTTACTGTCAGCCTGCAGATGGAGTGACTTTGTATTTGTAATTTTAATAGTGTTTTCTTTAATTAACAATTAAGTACAGAATTCAAATAGCAAAGCCTCTGGCCTGGCAGTTGTTTCTAGATGTAATGAGTGCACAAAGGACTAAAATTGAAGTATTATATTATAACTGTATCCATTTATAGTTTACTGGGAAGACCAAAAACCAAATAAAAAGTAATCATCAAAACTGTACCCAATTTTTATCCCCTCCTTAAGCTCGACTATGGGACTAATAACGTGCAGTTAGAGCCGCTGGTCTTGGAAACATACTTCTGACTTCCCCGGTCATTAATGGAGTAATGTGTTACGTAATTTTCTTTTATACACAAAATGACATGTTGGAATTATGGGATGTGTTCTGAATTGTGCCTTTCTGTGAACATGCCCCCCCCCAAATGTGAGGCAATATAATGCTGAAGATGAAATTGCATCACTAACTTTGCCTGAAAAGAGAGAAACTGCTCCATGCTATTGTGGCACTTTGTTGCAGAGTGAATTCTTACAGGAGTCTGGAAGATTTCATTAAATAAGAGGTTTGTAGAATTTACGACAATAACAAAGAAGCCTTTAATGAAAAACCGTGAATAATGATATTGTAGATTGTCAATAACCTTAACAAGGCCAAAATGAAGTTAGTAGTATATTTAGAATACAAGGCTAGTAAAATTTTGAGCTAGATTGTTTGTTATAAGCTACAGTAAGACACTGTAGATATTTTAAAGACTTTTCAGTGTAAGAAGATACTAGACTATCTAAAGTTAAACCAAGGTAAATTACTTCACTGTTGCAAAAGTTTAAAATCATACTTAATGGCTTAAGAACACCTACCAAAGTAGTTGTTATACTTTGTCATAAATATACTTTGCTATACCTTTGTCATAAATTCTTGTGTGTCCAAGACATGTAACCTTGTGTACCCACAAAATTTTTCAGTTATTTTAATTTAAATTGATGCATGTCAGTGTGGATCCTCTGGAGGCACAATTCTCATTTGTAGATTTAGGTTAATTTATGTGTAATCACTCCTGTCAAGGCCAAATAAACTTTGTTCAAAGTGATTTAAGTGTGTCCACATGAGCTTTTTAACACCTTTAACTAAGCCTAATTATCATACCTTTGGCTACTTCAGTTGAAAAGGGGAAGAAAAAGCAGCAGAAAAAAAAGATAAAGTTTAGCAGTCTGAGTATTCAAGGTATCAGATTAGGTAGCACTGAACATCTCTGCACTCTTTGAATATTGCTGGTTGTTTTTATTGTCTTTTATAATAAAAAGTCAAGAATACTTATTTCTAACTTTTATTGTTGTTGTTATAACTACTAATGCTGCTACTACTTCTACTATTTTAAATTTTTGTCTCTAGGCAAAATCTCGGCCCCACTGAAGTATATAGGATTTGTTGCCAGTGATTTCAGCAGAGCTTGGATTTCACGTTTAGTTGTGTTTGGTCCCTTGCATCTAATATGATTTAAAGCTTCCTCCTTTGATGAAAAAGATCTTTCACACTTTCCTATCCAGGACACTTAGTCTTCTCAACAGACAATTTAGCCACAAGTGCCCTTACCTTTATTTTCCCGAGACTGAAGTTGGAAGCATCTGACTGAAAATGATACAGTTGGCAACCAACACTGAGCTACCAGGACACCTCGCTTGCCAACGTTGTCACCCTTTTGGGCACTCAAGCGTGTGGTCTGGAGCTGCTGCCCTCACAGTGCGAGAGGTTGTGCTGAAACTCCGTGTGGTCTCCCTCCATGGGGGCTCTTGGTCGGGGTGATCAATCCAATGGCATATTTGGCAAATGTCCACGTTAAACTTTAATGCCTTCTGAATAAAGCTGTTACAGATCTGATGAGTTTTAGTAGTTGGTGAGTGAGCGGTGTGGAGCAGGGTTCCTTGTTTGCTTTGTCCTGGCTGCTATGCCCTTGCCTGTGTGGCAGCTTTTTATATAAAGGGCTGTTGCACCTTCCCAAAAACACGCTGCAGGAGGTCTTAGAGGAGCAGGGGAGAAGGATGTGGCGTGCCTGATGGGCAGCAGAAAGGCAGCCAGCAAAAGGGCAGGAGCTCAGGCTGGGAGCTGGCATAAGGCCAGGTCTCAGGAGTCAGGCACAGCAAAATGCTATCTAAAAAGGGTTTACTGAACTTCTAGGTGTAGGAGGGCTGTTCATGTAATTGATCTTATCAACAGTATATTAAAAAAATAATAAAATAATCCAGCCCACACAATTCATGTTCCTATTTTCTTGAGGAGCCATGAAAAGGGAGGTGTGGCTGTATTGCAAGGCTTGGGCTTTGCATTTTCTACTTTTAATGTTTTTAGAAATCCATCTTAGCTATAGGCATTTTCTCCATTTTGTTGCTCTCTTCCTTGTAACAAAATATTTTTTTAGATCCCATAGACCCGCAGCAAAAAGAGGTACCCGTATTACTGTTGCTGCAAGTAATTCCATGATCTTTGCTATTAGATCAGCAAGTGACCTTATGTTGCTCACAGGCTGTTTCCTTCTCCTACTACAAGGCTTCAGGGCTGCTTGTCACTATTATTTCTTCCCGCATGTGCAAATTGTTTCAGAAAGCCAATAACTGTCGTAAGAAAATGCAAAAATCTTCTGTGTAGTGTGAATTGTTCAGGATTTTGCTTCTCCATTTCCTGATTTACTTACTTGTTTGTAATAAAATAGCTAAAATTAATAGTTCAAATATGTTTTCCAAGTAAGAACGATACATTTTCAAGGGACTGGTGACTCCTAGTATGTAAGAATATGGGGCTGAAGTTAGGATTGATTTGTCCATTTTGCCAACTGATCCTCACAATCTTTCCAAGACAGTTTTGTAACAAAATCAGACCATGTAATACAGAACTTGCATAAGGGAGCTCTAAGCTGTTACCTTTCATTTATATTATAGAAAATACTTTACACGTCTCTAGAGAAGTAGCATAAATGCAAAAGTTCAGTAATTTAACACAGATGCACTTTTATGATAAACATGGGATAGAATGAAGTATCCTAGAAACTGGAGAAGTATGTCATTGTACAGCCCTGAAAGCTACTTTATGTTTCATTTGCAGCAGGTGAAGTTACATGTTAAGGAGCGTGACTACCCAGCCATGCAATGCTTCCCTTAAAGAGCTGTGATTTGTAGCTTATTCAACCAGAAATTTCTTAAGACAAGGATAATAATTCTGAAAGCAAAGTACACAAAACCTGACCTACTAGCCTCTTTTTTGTCTTTAAGCTTTTATCTCACAATTCATCTGGGGGTAGGGGGCAGGAAGAATCCTATCTACTTCTTAGACTGTCATAATTTCCACTCAGAGTGCAGCCGGAATACGCTGCTACGTTTGCTATAGCACACAGGGCCATGCACAAGGGGCACAAATCTGAATAGAAAGAAGGAGCGTTATTGTCGGGCGTGCTTTGGTCTTTGACCTGCCTGAAACCTATTGGAAGGAGTCACAGGAAAGGGAGACAGAGAAGGCAATTTCTGCTTTTCCCCAGAAATGGTCATGACAGTGTGCTGCAGTGGTGAGTTGAGGAGGAGTAATAAAGAATTGACAGCAAGCAAATAATTTTTTTTTGCCACTGTTTCTGGAATATTCATCCTCCTGCAAAGTATCCAAAAGCTGTAAGGTGGCCCTGCCCAGAGGTGTGTGGTATTTATTGTAAAGAAGGGAGTGCTTCATTCGCAGATGTATTGATCTCCTGGAAAAGATAGCTCTTTCTGTTAATGAGGACAGCTCTTCTTTGCCTGCTCCAGGGTAAAGTTAATTATAGAAATGTTTCAGACCCTTTGTAAAGGGCAGTAAAAAAAAGGATCTCTGAATAAAGATTCCATTTTAAGTTGGGACGCTAAGGATGTATTCTTTATAGAGATGTGTAACTACAGTGCTTATCCCTTACCTCACTGGTAGATGTGCGTGAGATGAGGAATACATTTCTAGTTTTATGCTTGGAACAAGTATAGGCGAGGTGTAGTTAACCTTCAGCATTCCTTTCTAGGAAGCACGGTGTTCTTTTTTGCACATGTCAACTTGATGCTGTTTATAACACTGTAACCTTAATAATTAGAATATGTATGAAGAAAAAAAACAGGGGAAAAGAGAACAAAAGCAATAGTGTGGGACGTATCTGGATTCACAGTCCCGTGTGCTAAACCAGATAAGATTTTTTTTTTTTCTTTGTAACATCAGAGACAACAGTATCTTTCATCCTTGAAAAAGCATAGGTTTTCCCTTATTGCTCCTCTGCTCTCTTAGCATCTCCTGTCTGCTTCTGTGGTCACAACTCATTTTCAGGTCCCTTGGCAGAACTGACTTACATGCTCAAGTTCTGCTCCTCCTGGCCATCATGCATCTTTTAGTTGACTGAGTCCAGTCATGTGGCAGGCTGAGGCTCTGTTCGTGTGTTGAGGTCTGTTTGTGAAGAGAAACTACATAACCATGTTTGTGCTTTCCCAGGACTCTTCCCCAGTGTTCTTTCACCAAAGCTGATAAATCCAAAGCCTTGATGCTTTTCATTTTAGACTCAGGGCTTCACTTAGCACTTTTTCTGGTGTAGTAATATTAATTAACGGTACCCTTTACATAGTGCTGCTACTCCCTACTACGCTTTGAGTTTCACTGGATTAAAAAAAACCGCACCCAAACTTGTTACCATATGACCAGGGAATGAGAATGCTGACAAAAGCATTGCAAGTTTACAGTGGAATAAACTTAATCAGTGTAAATTGTAATGGTCAAAATTGAAAAGCAGTTTTTTATCAGAAACATTGTGCTTTGCCATAAAGCTAAATTGTGCTTTGCGAGCTGAAAGTGCCCCATCTTCAGCATTGTGCATGCTACTTCATATTTTGCTATTTAAAAAAAAAACCCTTTTTTTTTTTTTACTGTAACATGTACACTGAATGAAGATGCTACCCGTATTAATTTCAGTAGTTCCAGATTTTTAACAAACAGTACTTGGAAAAAAACAAGAATGAGTTCCAGAAAACAAAAGCCTCTGCAATACAACTTTGCCATGTTGATTTATAGAATAGGGTTGTAATATAATTTCACATCCTTTGGAAGAGGTTTTTGGTGAGGAAGTGTAGTATTTGCTTCTTTTGTTACACATGTACGTAACAAACATTATGCTTTTCTATTGTATAAACTTTTATAAACTACTGCAAAATGACTCAGCTCACGCACCTCAACCCTGACTTGTAAACTACCATGTTTCGGTCCTGGGTCTCAACTTTGGCGGAAATTGCTAATTGTATAGTTGGTTCATGATGTGGCTAAATGTCCACTAGGGATTAAGGCGAGATCACAAATCTCTTAACTCATGACCTCAGACAGACATGAATGCTGGCCTCCAGAGATGAAAGGCTAATACACAGCTCCACTATTGCCATCTCCCCATTGTGATCTTGTCCTTAGTGATATTAAGGATTATCAGTGCTTTGTGTTTTTTAATATTAGATATGTGTGAATACAGAGTACCTATATGGTGAAGAAAAATAAGAAAATGTGGACCAAAAAAACTGAAATAGGGAATAAGGAAAATTATAAAGCTTGGTTATGAAAACACATGACTTTTGCATGTTTCTGACAAGTCCATGTACTCAGATGAATCTTGGGAGGTCCAAACAATGACCAGTTCCTTTTACAGTTAACAAACAAAAAGGAAGCACCTACATAAAACCCAGAATTCTGTCTGTGAGACTTTAATACTGAGCTTTTGAAACAAACAGAAATCATGTCTTTTAAGAATCCTTGTTCCTGATAATAAGAATTACAGTGGATCTTTACACTTCTTGCAGTTTTATATCAATAAAAGTCATTGGTAAAATGTGCTAAACAGAGACAGTAAAAGTTATAAAAGAAGTTTTCCCTTTTTGAAAGATGAAAACCTGATGATTCAAAGCAAAGCCATGGAAATGACTAAGATCTTTGCTTAAATGGAGATGATGCTAATGACCTTAGCAGTGAGTTGAACAAAAATCGTGGAGTTTTCGCGGATGACATAAATTTAGCAAGGTGTATTATGTAAGATTTATTTAAGAATAAATATTATAGTATGAAATGAATGCTAAATTCCATCAGAAACAGAGGAAAGAAAATTTTAGATGATCCATTTCTTTTTTTCAGCAAATCTATTGTTTCCCTATTTTATGAAATAATGATTTTAAAATATTTTAGCTTATATGGTCTATGCAGAATTGATGACTGCACTAATTTTGAAGATGATTATTCTTCATTTTAAAAATGTGCAGTGAGCTAAACAAAAAGGCTGCTTTACCAGGACCGTTGGATTGGAGATGATGTAACAGTTTGTAAGGAATTGTATCCTAACGTATAGAATCTACCAAAGTGTTTTCAGGCAGCATGTGTTTTCAGTGGTGCGGAGGTACCACACAAGACCCTTGTATTTGCATGCCAGTGTGTGGCTGTCCTGGAAGGGGGGCCTGGAGAGCGCAATTGTTGAAATGGAGCCTGATCTGTTCCCATTGCACTGAGGGGGGATGTTGCTCCTTGTTTGGCATGAGGTAAGGCTGCAATTTAAACCAAAACAACGGGCATTCCTCTCTCATTTTTGCATTTAGAATGTCTGTCATGAGAAAGACTGCTGTGAATAGTAGAGGAGGTTTAAGGTAGCTATTAAAGATTTTTATGTTGTTACATTGAACGAGCTCTTTTGTAATTTAATAATGTTACTAATCTTGCAAGTCACTTTTTTTTAAATAAGCATGATTAGCAATTTCAGTCTTAATTTATGATTTAGGAATTTACTGTATCTCTTGTAGTAGCAGAGAAAATAACTTCATTAAATATGAAGAGATCTTCTTGAAATGTTCAAAACATAATGACTGTGTTTCTAGAGTCTTTAGGACATTTGCCAAACCAAAGCACTTCATCAGATCTGATTGCCATGGAAAGCAAGATTACAGACATTTCATATTTAATGTGCAGGCTTTTGTATGATTTTTAAATATAACTTTTTTATTAAAAAGTCTATTGAGATAATAATTTGTTTTCCTGTCAAGTACTGAAAACTGTCTGAATGGATGGTAAATTCCTTACAAAAAAACGTTGCTTTGTTTTCCCAGGGCTGTGTGTTCCCTTGAAGTTATGAATTTTCAAAGAAATCCCATATGGTTGCGCTTACATTTTCTTAATGGAGGACGGAGCCATCATTTCCTTGTAAAAATGAGATGAGCCTTGAGCAAGCTTGTTAGTTGTGCTAACGAGTCCATTTTGTTAATTTCTTTTTTTTGACAGAACATTCTCCGAAGATTGTGAAAATAAATCGATGCAGAATGGATAGAGAGGTATCAGGCCTCGACAGGAAGGCATTTAACCACATGATTAAGTTTGTTTTTACATACTAGAACATTTCCCATCCACCCCCTGCTTAATTTCAGGTCTATGATTTAATCTTTTAAAGTTCAGCATATGGTTATTCTCCTAATTGGGTCTCTAGCTGAAGTTTCTGGTGTATATATTTTGGCAGTGTTTCATTTCCCTGTGATGCTATGTTTCTGAAAATGCACGTGTTTTGCCAGCACCTCTACAGTTTGTGCCTGCCGTGTTCATAAATCTCACCGCCCTTTGTATGACAACTGAAAGGATAACTTTTGAGGCAGCGTACACACGCTGACTGGAGCTTCAGCGCGCATCTCTCTCTTAATGGGAGTTATGCTATTGCGTACCACAGACAGCCCTTTGTAACACCTGAAGTTTAGAGAAAGGTGTTTATAAGGTATGATGCGGATTCCGTTATTTTAATGAGATACTACTCCTCTTGTATGTAAAATCAACATGAATATTTATGAACCAGACACAAAATCTACTTTCCCACCTTTTATTACACTGATGAAATTGTAATGAGATTTCACTAGCCTGTCAAAAAGTTGCTTCCCTTGGATGAATTGGCGAAGAGAAATTTTGCAGCAGTTCTGCACACAGCTTATTGCCCGGGTTTTCCGTCTGAGACTTAAGAATATCTTGTAGTTGGAAGGATTCACTGTAGCCGGTGAGCACTGCCTGCAAGGTAGGTGGTAAGAAGGAAAGACATTTCAGCCTGTGTTTAACCGTACGGTACAAATGCCGTAAGCGCCTTGTGCTCCGGCCTCGTCTCTCACCCGAGGCTCATTAAGCCAGGATCCCAGTGCTAGTGCCTGCTCTTTAAGGGAGGATGGGTGTTGTCCTGATGAGTCGGGGGCAGCCCACCGCTTGGCAGACCCGGTGGGTGATAAATGTCCAAAGCCCTCCAGGCTGACTACACATTTTTCATCATTAATCTGGCCTATTGTGAGCTGGTCACTCACATTGATTCCAACTAGAGGGTATCATCTGCTGTTAAGAGGGTGATGACTCGCTAAAAATGAAGGCCTGAAACTAATCAAATATAGTTAGAGCCTTTGCTGGCAGCTTGCTTGGATAGCTCTAGGGCACTAAGAGGAAAGCAGCAGACATGAGGGCAGATCCCTTCAGGCACTGCGTGGCTTTGTATAGGAATGCGATGGTTTCCTTTGACAGCATGTCGTGTTGTTATAGCTATTATTGAGTCAAACGCTGTTATGAGAAATTTTTCCGTCTCTTTTTGCATTTTTTTCCTCGATGCTTTGCAATAAAAAAAGCCAAAAAGAGGGGTGAATTTGCAACCATAATGTAACACCCGTCCTATCAAGATCATGCTAAATGATCGTGCTACAAAGAGAAAAGAATTCCCTCTGCAGAGGTCTTTGTCTGACTATCAAAATCATCTGCCTGTCTTTCTATTTATCTACTTAGTTATCTATTTATCAAAAGGCTTCATTTCTTTTGTTTAAAAGTAACACATATGCCCAGCTTGATGCCCTATTCAGTGTTTGTCTTTGAATGGTTATAATTTGTTTGTCTGGAGTAAGTCCAGCTGAGAAGTAAAGGATGAAGATCCGTGTAAATCATAGCCTCATATGAAATTACAGATTTTCCAGAAATTATAGAAATTACAGAGTTAGTGTGTTTGTAAGCAACTTGTCCCTGTTGCAGAGCAGTGAGGTTTTCCCCCATGTTTTTTTCCTCTTCACGGAGCGTGTCCCCCTCCTAAAAGTTCACATCGCTAGAGGTTCCCCATGCAGGGATTTA
Organism: Phaethon lepturus; assembly: GCF_000687285.1. Taxonomy (NCBI): domain Eukaryota; kingdom Metazoa; phylum Chordata; class Aves; order Phaethontiformes; family Phaethontidae; genus Phaethon; species Phaethon lepturus. Next base: position 117,496 of record NW_010566688.1, read on the forward strand.
ACACTGCTGGAAGAGAGCCCTTTTCAAGAATGTATCCATTGTTGGCAGGAGGCTTTGCAAGAGTCCGCTGCTGGGGAGCGTTTGGCCACCCCCTCCCCTCCTGGGATTATTTTCTGGGGTTCCTCCTACTGAGAGCTCATGTTGGAGAAAGTCAGCATGTTTAATTGGTAGCTCATAAAGCTCTCTCGTTGTTAAATGCTTTGCCCACGGTAAAAGGTTCGTAAATACATCGGGCAGTGTTCTACTTTGTTTTTATTACAAGATGTGCAAATGATGCCTAGTGGCAACTTTTCAGAATGTGAAGCTGTTGCTCATTTTGAGCATTGATTTAGTCCTCTTGTAAGCAAGTTCAGCTTCCAGGTCGTGTTTTCTTAGAAAGCTGTTTATGCTACGGGAGTAACCGCTTTATGCTGGGAAGAATTGCTGAGAGTGCCGATCTTGGCCATTCATTTAGGCATAATGCATTGATGAAGTGGTCTTCTAAACAAATCCCAAAGAACAAAAAGCCCCCCCCTCCCTGCCCCAACACAAAACAAAACGCAAGATTGGTTTCCTCAAAAACCGGGACAGCTGTTGGTTGGAACTGAGGGGTGAGAGGAAATTCCCGGCTGCAGACTTTCTTAGCCACGAACAAGCTGATTGAAAGCAAGCTCATTGAGGAGCACCAGACCTGCGCTGTGACTGGAATCAGTGCGTGCTGGGGAGGAGCAGTCAGGGAATTTGCTTCACAAATACACTACTGCTCTAAACATGAATATGGATGCAGCCTAAGGGTCAGATTTTTGAAACCATAAGATGGACTTAGCTAGCTAGCTTCCACTGAACTCATCTAGGCTGCAGATTCTTTCTGCTAACCCAGAAGTTTCAGTGCCTTTGCCTGTGCTGCGGCGACTGTCTTCACAGATCTGAAGCAGTACAGGATGGAAATGCCCTCTGTGAGGGCTTTACTGCAATTCTGGATTTTACCCAGGAAAACACAACATAGTTCAGTTACTTACGGGACTATTCACATTTTTAGAAGTAAAAAGCACATTCTTCTGTACTTGTTTGGACAGTTTAGTTTTGGGTCATGCCATTCAGGGAACTCCTGAATATTCGTGTTTGAATAAAAAAGGTAAGAATACTTGGCTGTTAGATACCGATTTCAGCGATAACATTTATTTTCAGAATCCCAGACATACCTTTTGTGGAAATATTTGTTGTTGTTTGCATTAACAGGTATCCTGATAAACTGTAATAAGAGTTTCCCAGGTTTTCCAGGGTTTTATTTCATTTTCCTTTGTCAAATCCAAATACTGTTAGTCCAGAACAAAGAATATTCATGCTCTAGACTGATTTCTTAGTTTCTTAAACAACTCTCTTAGGTTTTCCTTCTTGTTTATATTGTTCTAGCATTGTAGATAGTTGAGTATATTTAACATAGTTTATGACATCTCAGTCATTTAATTCAGAGACTGTTATACGTATTTCTTGTCTATTCAGCATCTTCAATAAAGTGAGTTATTTTAATTTCTCCTACCCACAAGTAAATGAATGAAATATTACTTTGCTCACACATTCAGAGGCCAAGGAAAGATTTTACAAATAATATCAGAGGAGAGAAATCAGCCAACTGTGAAATTACTGATCATCTGGATTTTCCCTCTAGTTTTGACTGCATATAGTCAACTGGAATGAATGCATTTTCTGCAGTATACAGCACTTCCACCTCACAGTAGTTTATACCAATTTCCTTCTGTTGATTACATGTCCGTCTTACTAGAGCAGAAGTACTGTACTGGATGGTTTGTAGCGTATTTTCTAGTGAACGTTCAGGAGAGGTTATATGGGGCAGGAGAGGGTAAAAGCCTTGTTAACGTGTATTTGCCCTTAATGTCCTTAAGAAAAATACTCTGAGGACAGAATTCCCTTCTAAAAATGGAAATAGCCTTTCTTCGTAGTGTTTTAATACAAACAGACACTACAAAATAAGTGATGCGTAATGATCTTTTCACACTTACGGTAGCGTGTAATGAAATGAAGTGATCTTTTGTTGAGTGTCCAGGAGTACACTGCATGTATTAAACCTCAACTTCAGTTGCTGATTGGGAAGGAATGAGCTCAGTCACCTAACAAAGTCTGCAGTCCTGCTAGTTGATCAGATAAGCAGACCTAAGCCTTTCTTAGGAGTTGGGCTTTAGGAAGTTATAAATAAGGGACACTCAAGACCGATCTGTTATCATGCTTGTGGCAGTTTTTGGCTGCCCTGCACTACATATGCAGAGGGTGATTGACTATGTATATGATGAAAGGAAAGTTTATAAAAATATCTGTGACCCTATGATAACAAATACTTCAAGGGTAATTTTTGAGTGAGCACGGTATGTTTATAATAAAAAGAATGAGATATTGTGCTGTGGTTTCAGTCTAGTCCTTAAAAAAAAAAAAAAAAAAAAAAAAGAAAGGGGCAAGCTTTCCGTAAGAGGAGGTTAACATTTTGGAGGCTGGAGGCTGCATTCAATATGTGTAGAGATAGCACTGTTTCCTCAGTGGTAGTGCTGCTTTAAAAAGCCCCTGTTGCTGGTGGCTAAAAGTGTGTAACATGGGGGCTTTATTGGTTTGGTTGGTTGCTTTTTGCTGGATTATTTCGGCGGATCAGAGCACAGCTTCATCATGTGCCCAAACACTTCCCCTGGCAGGAGACTGCAGCACTGGTGACAGGAGGACGTTGCTGGTAGAAGGTGTAATGAGAACTTTGGAATCTGGCATTGTGGGCAGAGAAAATACAAGGTCAAATTACAGTCTGATACACTTGAAGTTAAGTATGTGCTCAAATATTTTGCTGTTCTGGAGCCTGTATTGAGTTGCTTTGTATGTGTTGCTACTTGAAACAGTAAAGAACTGACGACTCTGTTTTTTAAAGCTGTGTTTGTTTTGGAGCATGTTTAGATTAAATTTGTAAGTTGGGTTAAATGCTACCTGATTTGATGTATTATAACCTCTTTAAGCAAGCCTTAGCTTTCTGTGTCTCCTTTCCAGTTCTGTGACACACAGCGGGTTCTCCCTAGGCCCTCTGCAGTATTCTGCAGTCATTATTTGTTTTGCATGGATAAAGGGAGGTTGTACAAACACCAAGGATAGTCTTGCGTGCTCATATAAAGCAACTGTGTCTGGTCCTGTGATGCTGGTGGCTCATTCGTTTGTTGAGGAGTGAGGTTTGGTTTTGCGGGGGGCTTTGCCCACTGCAGTGCCCACAGCAGATTGCCCCAGCTGCTTCATGGTATGACCTCATGGGGAGGTCTCTGTTAGCTTGCATCTCCTGATGGAACCGGTTCTGTGACCATGTGCTAGCCTATCTGAGGCAAAATGAACTGCTTTAGCTTGAACAGTTTAGGTCTTTGTTAGGCTGACTTAATTTGACTAAAATGTCTTAGAGAACGGTGACAAAGTCTGTACCACCAGTATCAGGAAAATGGAGCTGTATAGAGGGGTGCAAGCTGGTCACAATTGCATCTTTTGGCCCACGCAGCCATGGGCAGGAAAAGATGTGAGAACAGCCCCTGAAGTCATCCTTAAGTGCTGTTCAGTGCATCAGAAATGTTGGACATTAGAGAGGACTTCTTTTGCGTTCTTTTCTTCTAAAGCGTCAGTATTTTGTGGTGAAGAAAATGTATTTTTTTTTTTCCCATAGTAGGGCAAGTGCGTAGCTTTTGTCATGTGTTGTTTGCCTGCTGGAACCACAGCTTTCATTCCATTGCATAAGCAGGACTTTAGCCCAATTGAGAGTGTTGGAAAGTATTGAGGACGCAGCAGCCACTGTGTCCAGCTGAAACGATCTTTCTAGAAGAGAAAGTATAACGTCTAGGTGGTGTAATTAGTCAGATCAGTGGGCATGAAGGTGGGGATGTGCCAGGACCTCATGCCAGCAGTTGTTGCCTCATGTGGTCCTAAACCAGCTTCACAATCTGCATGATTAGAGGAAGCATTTTTCCTGTCCGTGGGGTGTAGATAGAGAGATCCTCTGTGGCTGCATTAGAGCTTGTGACTCTAGAGGAAATGGCAGATTTCCTCCTGGCTGTACATATGCATCATATCATATAATATTTGGAACAGATAGATTTCCTCAGAAAGTTGCTTTGCAGGGACCTAAGCAATTTGGCACCAAATAAACAGAAAAGAAAGTTACCTTTTGTCTCCTGCATCATCTGCAGGTTGATGCTTGGATTTTGAGAAGTCCCATTTGTGCATAACACATTAATACGTCATGAAAATTTGTTGTGTTTTAATCTATTCTGGTGTGCTTACAGTAGAACAATAAAAGCTGGTAATGGAATGCAGCAATTCCTAGCACAGTAAGTGATAGGATATAATAATTTTCCATTGTGTCAGGAAACCTTGTGTCGTAACAGATGTTTTTAATTATGTTTTTAGATGTTCAGTAGGTAGATACTGGTTGTGTTAAAACTGTTATATTTCAAGCTGTGTCTTTATATGACCATAACACTCAGTATCAGGATGTAGGCCCAAAGCCATGCATCTTGTAAAGTTTATGTGGGTCTTGACATGGCCGTGAAGAATGAAAGGTCAATACACACTTGCAACTTTTCAGTATGCGTATAGTTTGTCTGCTGGAGCCAAAATGTCGGTGTTACAGAGGAAATTTTGTTAAGATAGTCATGCTGAGAAAGAAAATATGGGTGGCAGTGGTATGTTCAGGCTGCGTGACGAACAGTACATTTTGCAGGTATAGAACCGAGGAGTCCTGCCATCTTTGGCACACAAACCCCTGAGGTGGAAGGGTGATACAGCTTCCCACCAGCTTGTTAGAAGACTTCCCCGTGCTGTCTGTTCAGTTTTCGTACTGAGTGGAACACACCAGGACTGTGTAAAGGTGTGTGCTGTACAAGTTTTTTTTCCGAGTGGCTGTTCTTACATCGTGGTTTTGATTGACCATGCTTACTTGGAAGCTGTAAGGAAACAGAGAGCCTCAGGGTCTTGCAAAAGCTACACGTTTAGTCTTTGTGTTGCTTCCCCCCCTAGAGATTAGATTTTCAAAACTTTTATGCCTCTCTACATTATTCAGCTGACTCTAACGTACCATATTCCAGGGAGGAACTCAGTTTGTGCACATGAGCCTGAGGACCAACACCTGCACCTTCATATCCTTCCTGGTCTTGGGCTGTGCCAAGCATTGATAGGTAACTTGAAGGCGGGCAAGTAGTGGTGCAGGGTGAAAGGTAGAATTTAGTCAGTTGTGTATATAATAAAATTAAACATTTCCTTCACCAGCTATATACACATTTTAAATGAAAGTTTAATTTTTTCTCTTTTCTGTGTTACTAGGCTTATGCCTATTCTGTCTCAGACCAGACTTTTTTTTTTTTTTTTAGCAGGAAGTATCCTTCTTTAGTGGCTACTCTTACATTAAGTGTCCAGACTGAATTAATACATAATTGGGGGGAGTGGGGGGGGATCACCTTGAAGTAAAACTGTACAGGCCAAGTTTTGAGAATTGTCTGGTCCTTTGTAGGAACCTTGATTTTTGCATGTCTGAATTGAGGCATTTCTAAAGTATTTGGTTTGCAAAAGGGAGATAATCAGTACCTCTGGAAAATTATGCCTCTTGAGAAAGAGGGAAGAATAGCAGGTGGGGGATCCTGAAGTAAAAACAATCAAAATCACTGGTAAATTAAAAATAAAAAAGATTCCTAATATGAGCCATACTCTTACAGATGAAATCCTGTTACTCTTGCCGATGGTTGAAATTGATCCCTCTGTACAAAGCCTGCCCTTGGCCGCTGCCGTACTTTCCTTCCACTTGAATGCTATTTGAGATTTCAAGTGGAACTTAAGTAGCAGGGATGTGTTGGGCAGTCCTTCTGCACAGTTTTGAGTTTAATAGTTGCAACGGGAAAAGTTTCATAACATAGCACGAGAAATAGAAATTTAGTCTATGGTAGGAGCCTGTGTTGTCTTTTGTGAGTAGCACAAAGAAGAAAAGGAATATGAACGCAAAGTGCTTTTCCAGACGCTGTTATGTTCAGAAACGTGCAAATGCCCTGTGATGAAAATGATTGAGAGGTTTAAATTCTCTCTGCTTATGAGAATAAAGCAGTAATAAAATGATTTTTAATGCCCACCAACATTATTGCATACTTGTGTCAAGCTATTTGTTTGCAAACAAAGTCCACATACTCTTTGTGTAACTGCTCTTTAAATTTGCAGCAAAAGAAATCTGTTTCCTATTGATCAGAATGTGTTACCATCCAATTAGTAAAAATTTGAACTTGATGTTTGTGCAATAAGGGTTCTTCTTAATTGGATACATGTCCACATTCCAAGCTGTACTGCCCACAGAACATCTAGTGCGGTAACAGATGACAGGCCAAACGATGAACGAAACCATGTGAAGAGTGAGCCGTGAGTGTCCTTTCTATGAAGGGACACTTAGCAGGACAAGCTGGAAAGGCCAAACCTATGCTCCCTGGTCCCTCCTGCCGCAACGCCCCCAGCCTGACGTTCTCAGATGCACTGAAACTGCTCTCTGGCTGGAATTTGAAGCATTTTTATTAAAACTATTTAATTTAAAACAGGATTTTGGTGTTTGGCATAATATCTGAGTAGTCATATAGTCTGACTGATTTTTAGCTGGGCTGACTTTGAGGTGCGTAGTTACAGCAGTAGAGACATGCGCCGTGTGCCTGCAAACTTCAATAGACGGAAAATTGTTTACCACCTTTTCATTGCCTCTGACCTGCCAAACAGTCCACTCATGAGAGCCTATTAGTCTTGACCTAATTAATATTAATGGCCTGAAGCTGCTTATAATTTGGCTTTAAATGGGCAATCAATCTTATGTTTGTTTGTGAATGGCGTGGGCTCACTGGTTAGTGCCCTGCCCTATGTCAGTATCTTCAGTCATCTGGAATTATTGTTATATTTAAAAATAAACACCTGCCATGTTTGCCAGTACATAATTTTAGCATTGTGTGGAAGTTTGTAACAGCATTGAAAAGAAATGCCAGCTGTATTTGTAAAGGAGGGTTAAAAGACAGATCAATTTTTCCAAATCTGACACTTCTAAAGTTTGACAACAAAGTCATCAAGATGTAATACTTTGAGCTAGTGATGTCATCTTGCGGCAGTTGTCTTCATCTTTTGGTTTGGGACAGTCACTTTAGTCTTCCTCTTCAGACTTGAAGGTTTGTGGTTAGTGCCTGATACAGTAGATAAATAATCAAATATTTAGTTTTGAATGAGAACTGGAGAACTGAGAAGCCATGAAGTAGCAAGTCAAGAAAAAAAAAAGCGCTATTTTGTCATTCCGGGCTATGTTGTGCAACCAATTCCTAACTGATAACAATTGTGTAAGCAATATCTGGTGTGCACACAGTTGATGTCTAATGATTATTTTTACATTTCACATGAAGAACAGAAGTTAGAATTTCTTCAGCTTCAAAATGTCAGTAGAAGCTGACTCTCCACTGCCTGAAATTCCCATCACAACAGTCTCTTTGCAATCCAGGCACTAGAGGATGTAAACTGTTCTTCAATCTCATACACCCTAATAGAAGGAAAGAATTAGAATTACTTTGTGGCCATAAAATCCTAAATTTTGGTTAATGTAGACTAAATTCTTTTATTCTGTATTCTTTTATTACATACAGAAATAGAATTTGTTCAATTGGTTGTGCTTAGTGTGTTTGATAATAGGGTACATCTTCAAATTTCAAAATTCTGCACGGGTTTGGTTTTTTTTTTTCAGGAGATGTTTAGAATTCTTATGAGGGAGTAAAATTTTCATTTCTGCTCCCTTCAGATATCACAGTGAAAGCTGAATCAGTAGAAAAAACATTTGAATTAGTAAACAGCAATAAAATGATCGTTTAGGGATATTTTAACATAATAACTCCTTAAAGGGGAGAGTATTTTAACTTACTATAGAGAATACCCTAACCCTATGGGGTTTTTGTTTTTCTTGAAATATATTATGTTTTAAAAGCATCTCACTGCATCATCATGTTCTTTTAAATATAATTTAGTTCTTGTATAATGCATTGTATCATCACATACTCTGCATGGTATTCTGGAGTGTATGCTATTTATATACTGCAACCATTTCTTCATGTAAGAGATGCATTAGAATAATTTTCCTGAATACAATGCATGATTAAAGGACAACGTCAAAGTAATTTTTCAAATTATTTTTCCCTTTCCTTGTTGTTTATAATAGCTTTTTGGAAGAGTAATACTTCAGGCATATTCATTTGAAATCAAATAACGTCTCGGAACATTTTCTAACTTGCCTTGGCTAATTTTGGTGAGCTAATGAAGAAAGATTAGTATCTGTTTCACTATTAAGACATTAATGAATTTTAAGTCCTGGGCACCCAACTTAGCCATTCATCTTTCCTAAGAGACAAATTATTGCATAACTTTCAATAGTGCTCCAGAGTTTTATTACATCTATAATGAGAATACTTGTTTAAACAGCAGCATTTTTATTTTAAATGGCTAAGGGGCATAATCCGGTTAAGTATAAATAACTGCAACTTGAGTGATGAGGAAGTTCTTAACAGATTTCAATTAATAAATGTCTCAAGTCACATTCAGAGGAATAGCCTGCCTATGCTTCTGTCTACCAGAAAGGGAGCAAGGACAAATACTTTTAAGTTGTGCTTTGAGGAGCTTCACTCACTTCCCGTGGTTTTTCTCTCTTTTTATATCTACTGCTGCTCCATTATAAAATGCTGAACTGCTACACCCAAAATGAAAGGTGTGTTTGTCAACGGTTTCTTCACTCTGGACTGCTCGACTTTTTGCTGTCTCTGGCCTCTAAATAGCATGCCTTTTTCTTTGCTACCAGGGATGCTGTTAAGGGGTTACACTCTTCAGAGATATTCATGTATCTTCAAGATGTCGTAGCTGAGTAAATGTAAAGGGATTGGAGCCAGAGTGAGCTTTATGTTTTATGCATGTGTGTAGTCTCTTGCATGAGGGATCTTGATCCTTGATGGATGCCTCCAAGCTGTTTCCACAGTAGTAGTAAGTTGTTCCTGCAGATTCTGCAGAAACATTCATCGAATTTCTCTGTGAGCTGGGGAAAGCTATCAGGGCCTGCCTGGATCTGCTTCTGTCTTTTAACATTCTCAGTGACAAGGGGGGCAAGGGGGTTACACAGCATACTGGATTAGGTGTGTAGGGATTCATGTGATTTGGATTAGATAGTTGGTGTCTGTATTTTGTTTCTTTTGCTGAGAACCTTGGTCTCAGGCTTTTCTCTTTCTGCACTCCAACTGGAAGTGGCTCAGGGTTTCTTTGTGCAATTTGGAGAAGTTTTATTAAAGAAAAAGCTAATATGGATTGTTCACCTATTTCCATAATGTAGTTCATCAGCATTATTTTGTTATCGTCACTGATTTTCCTAGTTTAATTTTTTTTTTCTTTTCATTCTTTATCTAGCTGGGTGTTGCAGAACTGAAATGTACTATGATCAAAACTTAATCTGTTCTAGAATAGGCACTGACCTCATCGACAAGTCAGTTGAGTCCCAATTTATTTTATTTTTCTGAATATGAAGGTCCATTGCACTACAGACATATGGTGTTTTGGGCACTTGAAGCTGCAGATCCCAGACAACTCTTATTTCTGTTTAAATATGCATGAACTGTTGTTTAGATAATCTACCCTGTCAAAACAGCATCAAATGTAATATATTGCTGACCTTATCTTTTGCATATTGGAGGAGACTAGAGAAGTCTACTTATACTTGCAACTGCATTGGCCGTGTTGCACTTTTTTGTATATTCAAATCTTTGGAAGCGTGAAGATTATCAAGGATGTTACATTGGTAATAGGTAGCTTCATTTATTCATACATCTTATTTATTTGGCCCTAGACAGGATATGGCATTAATCTTTTACAATGTAATCTTGTTTTTAGGGATAAGAGAATGTTAATGAGGTAACTTGGTAAGCTACAGCCCTCACTGTCCAGCTTGTGCAAAACACACCATGAAGGAAACACCTGGACCTCCTCCTGACCTTCAGTCTGGAGGGCTGTAAGAGCCTGAAGTCTCTGTAAATGTAGTTTGGCTTCTGGTGTTGGAGGAAGCAGGCTTAGCATCACCATGCCTTCAGAGGCCCCTGGAGATCATTTTGACAGTGATAGTCAGGGCAGCACTTCACTCATGTGCTTTCTCCTCAGCCAAGAGGGTCTGCAAGTGCATGGCAAGTGGCTAGCACCGCCAGCTGTGCCGTGCCATGCTCTGCGATAATCCTCAGAGAGCCAGCTAAAGCAGTTTAGTGATGGAATTGCTGCTGGACTCCCACGGAACAGAAGCCTCTTGGGATGGCATTGCACGCAATTTGTATTTCATGCAAAAAAGGCTCTGGGTTTACAGCAAGCTGTGGCAGTTTACCTGCCATGTTAACATGCTCCTTTCAGTGGAAATTATAGCCTGTGTCAAATAAAATGAATTATGTCTTTTCATTTGATCAATTTTTTTTTTTTTTCTTGTGGACAAACTAAAGTGGAAAGTGGTTTTTAAAGAGTCTTCTGAAATCACTCATTTGCCATCTCTGCTAGTATTTTGAGTTAGCAGAATTGGCCTTGCCTAGTCTTGATATGTTTATGGATTTCTCTGCCATAATTATGGGAGGGAGATCCCTTGCAGGAATCTGTAAAATTAGAATTGTGTATAAGCTTTGCAATTTGGTTTTCTAAGGCTGAAAGGAGATTGACTATATTAATTCTGTTGTTTTTTGTTTGTTCTTAACTTTACAATGGGAAGTATTGCTATAATGACAGGTGTGATTTAAAAGGTACAGGCTTGTCTTTCTGCTGATAAAAGTATTTTTTTAATAGGCACTTAATCCTTGTGAAAGGTGCTGGATTGTGACAGCTCTCGAAGATGAATTCCTGTATTCTTATGCAGAAGTTGTACAGCAGGAGACAGTGGCAGGGCATGCTTCTCTTACAAATATGTCTGAACCCTGACCTAGAGAGATCACCTTTAGAGATGAGTCTCTCTGCCCATTCAATCCTTGACCTCCCTGCCGAGATGCTATCAAGGTTGCCAATTTATGATGTGGACCTTGGGCTTGAGAGTACCAGCTCATTTTGCGTTGACTACCAAACCAGTTGTGAATGATGGCAACTCGATAATGACCTGGAGGTGGTTTCAAGCCAGTGGTCACTGGGGAAAGGCTCCCAGTCTATTACAGATATTTTTAGGTATCTAGCTTGCAGAGCAGGTGCTCTTAATTTTCAAAAAGTGCTTTCTTTTGTCCATATTCTGTGTTTATTTTTATAAAATCTTCAATTCAGTGTTTTTACATATCTGGAAAAAAAAAGGAATAAAAATTGTAGGGATTGCTGTTACATCAGGAGTTTGCAAATTTAACGTATGTGTGCAAAACTTGCAGGAAGAGAACTGTATTTACCTATGGCAGATGCACCAGCCTGATTTTTTTTGTTGCTGACCCTCGCCGTGTGAGCAGTGAGCTTCCATGCGCGCACTTTCCCCGTCCTTGTGGATGTGGCAATGATGGCGGTGGCAGCTCCCCCCATTCAGTAGCAGGCAACTGCACAAACTGAATGCTGCCCAAACAAATGCTCCCCATCTCATCCAAGGAAAAGACTGCAGATCTTTTTCATTTTTTTTTTTTAAACTGGGGAAAATAGCATATCTATGTTAATATGCATTTATATGTATGTGTGCGTGTATGTGTATTATAAATATGCACACATATCTAGACATCTTGAGTTAAAATACTCTGCAAATAATTTATGAAATACTCACTATAGATTGGTAGTTGCTATTCTGAATCTTTGCTAGGCTTTATCCTACACTTAATATGTAACTGGAAAACTCTTGTAGCATTGATTCAGTCCCATGTCCTTGTAATATTTTCAGTAAGTTTCCTGGGCACATACAAGAACTGTGGAACTTTAGAGTGATTATTCAGCTTGTATTTCTCGTTTTATCATTATTATCATCCTTCTTTATATTAGGAGAAATAAGAGCCAACTAATGCTTTTGGTGATATTTTCCTCTCCCTTATCTTTCCTTTAATAATTGATTTAAATGCTGCCATTTTTTTGGGTACAAACTGTAATGGTGTCAGAGCCCTTTTCCTCTTTCCAGTTCTGAAGCATTTGAATAACGTTGCTCATTTGGAACCTGTCTTAACCTCAGCAATATGCTTAGGCTATTTGAATTCTTGTTCTCTTTCTCCTCTTTGTTATTCACCGTACAATTTGTTTAATGCTGCTGTAGCCATGCATTACCAGTCAACCTGATATATAAATTCCATAATAAATTAAATAAAGCTCTGTATGGGTCAGCTTAGACTAGCCCGATTAAAAAATGATTTACTAAAGAGATAGAGGTAGCAGGTTGGTAGAATGTGCTTCTAAATCAATTATGAGTCCATTCACTGTCGGCCTATTGTGCGTAATAGTGTATTAAAATGCATTCTATATTGTCAAAAAAAATTGACTCTTTCATTGAAACTGAATTAACATTTGCAAGCGCATAATAGTGTTTGGAAAGCTATAAACATTTAAATTCAATCCTTCATTGCAGGCTAAGTGTGTACAGCTAGAATTGTAATATCCAGATAAGTCTTTACGTTGCGTTCATTTCATTATTATAGCACGATGTTCACCATACTAAAGGTAAGATTGGGTCAACACCTGCATTTATAAGCCCATAATTGCAAGGAGAAGGCAGTACCACTGGACTGTAACAGTGAAGTTCATTTTGAACTGAAAATTAGCGTCTGTATGTACATGTATTGTTGTGTGTATACACACACACACAAAACATAATAATACGTGCTAAATTTTTGAAAAATCTGCTTAGAGAAAGTGTTTCAGTCTGAGCACGTTGGCTGGTCCTGTAAAACAACACACGCTGGCCCTTGTGGCAGAGGATCCACAGTCCTTATCCTCAGGTTCAAAACCTTCCTGCCTCCCAGCTGTATGCTGAGATTGTACTGGGGCACATCTTAAGTCCCCCGTCCCGTCCGCTCCTCCCCCGAAGCCTCTTCCCCCCCTTTTCCTTGTGAAGGAGGAGAGGCAGGGTGCAATCAGACAGACTGTCTCTTCTCGACCAGCTGGAGTGAAGGCGGTGCCCATGCCTGCAGCTTGGCACAGACCCTGTCATCCGAGAGCCGCTTTCTTCCTTTCCCCCAGGTATTGCCGAAGGCCTCGGTTCTCGCCAGGGACTGCCTGCACAGAACTGCCACGGCACTGGGTGGCCCGGGTGCGCCCGTGTACTGACTGCACGAGCGGCAGGCTTGCAGCCTGGCACCCCCGTGCTAGCGCCTGAGGCTGGCAAGGGATGCAGTGGAGTTCTGCTCCTCTAGAGAATTCCCCTGCTGGGACTAATACTGTCTTTAGTGGGATGTGCTTACTTCAAATTCAGCTAATTAATTTTTACGGAATAAATTCAAAAGGAGCTTTCACTTCAGGTTTACTTACATTTGTACTTGCTTCTGTGTTTCCAGTATCCCAAAATGAAATGAGAAGTTCTACAGGAAACAGACCAAGTAATGTTGTCTGCAGAGTTTCAGAGTTTTAAAGCAGTTATGTTCTCTTTTCTGTCATAGAGTATACATACTAGGGCTGGTGTTTAGTCCTTTTGTCACCTTTATAACCTGTATTTGCTTCCTTTGTGTATTAACTTGGTTCTTCGAAGGAACGCCTCCCTGCCCACATACACAAGCACGTAAGTGTATCAATCCATAACAAGCAGTCGTTTGTGTCTGAAGCAGACCTGTTTAAAACAGGGCTGCTTTTTTTGTCAACACTGATCTGTGGTAGCTCCCAGTGCAAGAACCGTGCTCGTACGTTCATAAAGCATTAGGCGAAGATGCACAAGCAGTAGATGATAATCTTTTGTGACGTGGAAAGCAGGTAGTGAGCATCTTGCATAAGGTTTTCTGGTGTCTAGTGTTCATACCAGAGTTTCCAGAAGTGCATGAACAATTCTTTCAGCCTTTAGAATTTGCCTAAGTTTGTTGTTCTGAAAACGTGTGTGTAATTCGGGTTGACATGTAGGATGTTTGCAGAAACCTATGAGAATTACCTAAGCGTTTTTGTTATACCCATGAGGGACACAGGCCTGAGCTAGCACGAGGACTGATTTATTTCTCATCCCTGAAGAAATTTAGCCCTTCAGTTCTCTGAAGTGATCAGTTGAAGCATGAATTCAGTAGTGTTTATTTCTAAACCAAACTAAAACTTACATGGCTTTAGATGTTGTGTTTTTCAAGAAAAATACAATTCTACAAGTACCATTAAGGCTGACCCTCCATCTGAAATATAGATACACACTGGCTGTGTATGTAGAGGTAAATGTGTATTTTCTTAGGATTGGGAGAAATTTATGTAAAGAGCAGCATAACAGTCTACCAAAGGCTTCATACTATGGAAAAGTATGTTAAGGTTTCAGGTTGATTTTCTGTCACTTTATTGTAAGCATGATGTGGTTTAGTCTTCTTATAAATATACAGGATGTTTTTTAAAACTAATTTAAATTTCCTGTTATACATTTACACATTGCTTTTTCCCTGTAAGAAAAAATAAAGTTATGACAGATTATGGTAGGTTAGTTACTACCTGATACTCAAAAAAATGTGTAAATGTTTAACCTCACTTCAGCCTCTAGGTTCATAGTGCTATGCAGGGGCTATCCAAATGAAATAATTGCTTTGTCTGGCAAATAGATTGTCTCATAAGAGGACTGAACTGTATTAAGTGATTTTCCCCTGGTGATTGGAAGTATCTCTCTCCACTGGTTCAGGTAATTCTAAGGTTGTGCCTTCACTCTTTCATGCTAGACTGCTTTTCCAATAAAATAAAAAATGTAGAACCTGCTACACAAATGTAACGTTAACCTAGATTTCTCTGAGGACAAAGGTGAATGCTATAGGGCTTGCCAAAGGCAGAGGGGGAAATGATATTAAAAGGATATTACAGATAGAATTGGGTGCATGGGACTGTATAAAGCTGGAAGGTGCAGATTGGGGTGTATGACTTATATTAGTTTACATTTCTATGAGACTCCTTGAGGCAAATCTAACAGCATTTTTAAATACTTGAATACAGCTTTCTTTTCCCTACCAAATATAAATTTGAGCTAATGGGTTTCTAGGCTAGAAAAATAGTCATAGGCAGAAAAGGAAGAACTAATCATGGAAAAAGGAGAGCATAAAGACCATCACAGAGCAGGCTTACACATTTCTATGCATTGTTTTAGGTCAGTACTTGAGCAGGGCTGTGGCTGTCCAAACTATGCATGTCCGGTGAACAAAATGAAAAGCAGGAGTTTTGGTGCAACGAGAAACTCATTTTCTAGTTTAAATCCTGAAGTGACCTGTCGGGCCCTGCAGTTTTTGACATGGAACAACCAGGAAT